>NC_042983.1:44167895-44172895 GCF_901001165.1 Salmo trutta | reverse complement strand
GCGTGTCCCTAGTCTGGCGCCTCCAAAGCCCGCCCCACGCATCAGGCCTCCAGTGCTCCTGCCCAGTCCAGTACGTCCTGTTCCTGCTCCTCGCACTAGCCCTGAGGTGCGTGTCCCTAGTCTGGCGCCTCCAAAGCCCGCCCCACGCATCAGGCCTCCAGTGCTCCTGCCCAGTCCAGTACGTCCTGTTCCTGCTCCTCACACTAGCTCTGAGGTGCGTGTCCCTAGTCTGGCGCCTCCAAAGCCCGCCCCACGCATCAGGCCTCCAGTGCTCCTGCCCAGTCCATTACGTCCTGTTCCTGCTCCTCGCACTAGCCATGAGGTGCGTGTCCCTAGTCTGACACCTCCAAAGCCAGCCCCATGCATCAGGCCTCCAGTGTGCCTGCCCAGTCCAGTACATCCTGTTCCTGCTCCTCGCACTAGCCCTGAGGTGCGTGTCACTAGTCTGGCGCCTCCAAGCCAGCCCCACACATCAGGGCCCGTCCAGAGCTTCTGGCGATAGTTCCCCGTCCAGAGCTTCCGGCGACAGTACCCCGTCCAGAGTTTTCGGCGACAGTACCCCATCTAGAGCTTCCGGTGACAGTTCCCCGTCCAGTGCTTCCAGCGACGTCCTACAGTCCGGAGTCGACGGAGACGGCCCACAGTCTGGATCCTGCAGAGACGGCCCACAGTCCGGAGCCTGCAGAGATGGCCCACAGTCCAGAGCCTGCAGAGATGGCCCACAGTCTGGAGCCTGCAGAGACGGCCCACAGTCCGGAACCTGCAGAGACGGCCCACAGTCCGGAACCTGCAGAGTCGCCCTCCAGTCCGGAGCTGCCAGAGTCGCCCGTCAGTATGGCGCAGCCAGATTCGCCCGTCAGTCCGGCGCAGCCAGAGTCGCCGTCAGTCCTGCGCAGCCAGAGTCGCCCGCTGCGAGGGTCCCCAGTCCGGGGTAGCGGCGAGGGACCTCGCTCTAGAGGCGCCACCAAAGTGGGGTGAGCCAGTGGTGGAGCGGGGTCTGCGTCCCGCTCCTGAGCCACCTCCATAGGGGGGAGGATTGGGAAGGGGGGGG
This sequence comes from Salmo trutta, assembly GCF_901001165.1. Lineage (NCBI taxonomy): Eukaryota > Metazoa > Chordata > Actinopteri > Salmoniformes > Salmonidae > Salmo > Salmo trutta. The sequence goes on along the minus strand of NC_042983.1, from coordinate 44,171,844 downwards.
TGTTGCACAAGAACCATCGATGATGGTGGCCACCCTCCCTTCCCTCCCTTTAGCTTGGGGTTATTGTTTTTTGTGAGTTTTTTTCTGAGAGGCATTCGGGGTTTGCACCTTTTGGGGGGGTACTGTCACGTCCTGACCAGTAAAGGGGTCATTTTGTTATTGTAGTATGGTCAGGACGTGGCAGGGGTGTGTTTGTTTTGTGTTGTTGGGATTTTTGGGTACTGTTCTATGTCATGTATTTCTATGTTTGTATTTCTAGTTCTATTTCTATGTTCAAGGTTTTGGTATGGCCTTCAATTGGAGGCAGCTGTTCTTCGTTGTCTCTAATTGGAGGCCATATTTAAGTAGGGGTTTTCAGCTTGTGTTTTGTGGGTGGTTGTTTCCATGTGTAGTCATAATACCTTACACGACTGTTTTTCGTCGTTGTTTTTGTTTCAGTGTTTTGTTTTCCTCTTAATCAATAAGAAGATGAGCATTCACATACCCGCTGCATTTTGGTCCACTCAATACGACGATTGTGACAGACCCACTTTATAAAAAATAAAAAAAATGTAATCATATTTGTTTTGCACTGACTCTCTTGCACTGGCTCTATGCACACTCACTAAATGTGTATTTGTGTAATGTCTGTTTGTGTTTTTGTTTTGTTTTTTTGGTCCTATCAATCCAAAAATTATAAAAGCTTGATCGCGAAAAGAAAGACACTTAATCCACATTTCAAATCTGAAATTTCACAATGATTAATCATGTCTTCGTGACCCACTCACACCTAGTGGTCTGTCTCATTTATAAATAGACGCTAATCAACGAGCCTACATAATTCTGTTAATCCCAAATGGCCCCATAAGGCTCTAGTGTAAACTAGTGCACTATAATCGGAATAGGATGTCATTTGGGACAAAGTGAATAGAATTCCTTCACGGTAGGACATTCAGAGCCAGCTGAACCTGGAGTTCAACCACTTTACAATTCAACTTCCAAGTGGTGCTAGTGTCAAGGAGACTAGCTACCTGTAGGTTTCTATTGCGGCTCTCACTCTCGCTTTTGAAAGCTTCGCTTGGCAGACTTTAAGAGGTCCTCAGGGGCATGCTGTGTGAATTAGGTAGACAGATTTTCCTTTGCCTTTTTCTCTTTCAGTGTCTTTACCTTCCACAGAGTCAGTCTATACCTGGGGAGTACTGTCTTCACCTTCCACAGAGTCAGTCTATACCTGGGGAGTACTGTCTTCACCTTCCACAGAGTCAGTCTATACCTGGGGAGTACTGTCTTCACCTTCCACAGAGTCAGTCTATACCTGGGGGTTACAGAATAGGATAGGAGGAGAGGAAAGACAGAGGGAGGGCAGAGAAATGGGGGGGAAGACAGAGGGAGGGCAGAGAAACAGGGGGAAGACAGAGGGAGGGCAGAGAAATGGGGGGAAGACAGAGGGAGGGCAGAGAAATGGGGGGAAGACAGAGGGAGGGCAGAGAAATGGGGGAGAAGACAGAGGGAGGGCAGAGAAACGGGGGGAAGACAGAGGGAGGGCAGAGAAATGGGGGGAAGACAGAGGGAGGGCAGAGAAATGGGGGAAGACAGAGGGAGGGCAGAGAAATGGGGGAGAAGACAGAGGGAGGGCAGAGAAACGGGGGGAAGACAGAGGGAGGGCAGAGAAATGGGGGAAGACAGAGGAAGGGCAGAGAAACAGGGGGAAGACAGAGGGAGGGCAGAGAAATGGGGGGAAGACAGAGGGAGGGCAGAGAAATGGGGGAGAAGACAGAGGGAGGGCAGAGAAACAGGGGGAAGACAGAGGAAGGGCAGAGAAATGGGGGAAGACAGAGGAAGGGCAGAGAAATGGGGGAAGACAGAGGAAGGGCAGAGCAATAGGGGGGAAGACAGAGGGAGGGCAGAGAAATGGGGGAAGACAGAGGAAGGGCAAAGAAATAGGGGGAAGACAGAGGGAGGGCAGAGAAATAGGGGGAAGACAGAGGGAGGGCAGAGAAATGGGGGGGAAGACAGAGGGAGGGCAGAGAAATGGGGGGAAGACAGAGGGAGGGCAGAGAAATGGGGGAAGACAGAGGGAGGGTACAGAGAGAAATGTTGGTATTTAGCTTGGTGACAGCCTGAAGGGGAACGCTGACAGATGACAGGTCACCCTGTGTCAAGGGTCACAGAAAGGCAGTCCTGTGTCCAGGTTTCGCTGCTGTGTGTGTGTGTGTGTGTGTGTGTGTGTGTGTGTGTGTGTGTGTGTGAGTGGGTCGGAGGAGTGGATGGATGGTGGAGGGCATTTTCCCTTTGCTGTCCAAGTGAACAGCAAGAGTCTTTCACGTTCCATGGAACCTGGACTAAAAACAACACCTTTCCCTTTCTGCCCTCAGGCAATAGCTGGCTTCAGCCCCTGCCCCTGCCCCCAGCCCCCAGCCCCAGCCCCCAGCCCCAGCCCCAACCCCAGCCCCAACCCCATTCTCTGCGTTGGATGGTATCTATGTTACTATCACCATGCGTTGGATGGTATCTATGTTACTATCACCATGCGTTGGATGGTTGCTATGTTACTATCACCATGCGTTGGATGTTGCTGTGTTACTATCACCACATCTTGGATAGTTGCTATGTTACTATCACCATGCGTTGGATGGTTGCTATGTTACTATCACCATGCGTTGGATGGTTGCTATGTTACTATCACCATGCGTTGGATGGTATCTATGTTACTATCACCATGCGTTGGATGGTTGCTATGTTACTATCACCACGTCTTGGATGGTTGCTATGTTACTATCACCATGCGTTGAATGATTGCTATGTTACTATCACCATGCGTTGGATGGTTGCTATGTTACTATCACCATGCGTTGGTTGGTATCTATGTTACTATCACCATGTGTTGGATGGTTGCTATGTTACTATCACCATGTCTTGGATGGTTGCTATGTTACTATCACCATGTCTTGTATGGCTGCTATGTTACTATCACCATGCGTTGGTTGGTATCTATGTTACTATCACCATGCGTTGGATGGTTGCTATGTTACTATCACCATGCGTTGGATGGTTGCTATGTTACTATCACCATGCGTTGGTTGGTATCTATGTTACTATCACCATTCGTTGGATGGTTGCTATGTTACTATCACCATGCGTTGGATGGTTGCTATGTTACTATCACCGTGTCTTGGATGGTTGCTATGTTACTATCACCATGTGTTGGATGGTTGCTATGTTACTTTCACCAGGCGTTGGATGGTTGCTATGTTACTATCACCATGCGTTGGATGGTTGCTATGTTACTATCACCATGCGTTGGATGGTTGCTATGTTACTATCACTGTGCGTTGGATGTTTGCTATGTTACTATCACCATGCGTTGGATGGTTGCTATGTTACTATCACCATGCGTTGGATGGTTGCTCTGTTACTATCACCATGCGTTGGATGGTTGCTATGTTACTATCACCATGCGTTGGATGGTTGCACAATCAATGTTCTCACTCCTTGACTCACGGGACACTTAAAGACTTGTTGTTCAGAAACGCAGTGAAGAAGAAGTTGGTCTTCGGCACAGATCCAGGATCAGATCACATATATCCCCAATCCTCTGACCCTGTATCAATCCTAGCCTTAACCCAACATCTGACCCTGTATCAACCCTAGCCTTAACCCAACATCTGACCCTGTATCAATCCTAGCCTTAACCCAACATCTGACCCTGTATCAACCCTAGCCTTAACCCAACATCTGACCCTGTATCAATCCTAGCCTTAACCCAACATCTGACCCTGTATCAATCCTAGCCTTAACCCAACATCTGACCCTGTATCAACCCTAGCCTTAACCCAACATCTGACCCTGTATCAATCCTAGCCTTAACCCAACATCTGACCCTGTATCAATCCTAGCCTTAACCCAACATCTGACCCTGTATCAATCCTAGCCTTAACCCAACATCTGACCCTGTATCAACCCTAGTCTT
>NC_042983.1:44107895-44162895 GCF_901001165.1 Salmo trutta | reverse complement strand
TGCCCAGGTGGGAAAGGGCAGTGTGGAGTGCAATAGAGATTGCATCATCTGTGGATCTGTTAATGCGGTATGCAAATTGGGGAGTCTAGGGTTTCTGGGATAATGGTGTTGATGTGAGCCATGACCAGCCTTTCAAAGCACTTCATGGCTACAGAGGTGAGTGCTATGGCCCTGTCTGATCCGTCTGGCCCTGCGGCCTTGTGAATGTTGACCTCTTTAAAGGTCTTACTCACATCAGCTGTGGAGAGCGCGATCACACAGTCTTCCAGAACAGCTGGTGCTCTCATGCATGTTTCAGTTTTATTTGTCTCGAAGCGAGCATAGAAGTTGTTTAGCTCGTCTGGTAGGCTCGTGTCACTGTGCAGCTCTCGGTTGTGCTTTCCCTTTGTAGTCTGTAATGGTTTGCAAGCCCTGCCACATCCGACGAGCGTCAGAGCCAGTGTAGTACGATTCGATCTTAGTCCTGTATTGATGCTTTGCCTGTTTGATGGTTCGTCAGAGGACATAGAGGGATTCCTTATAAGCTTCCAGGTTAGAGTCCCGCTCCTTGAAAGTGTCAGCTCTTGTCTTTAGCTCAGGGAGGATGTTTATTTAAGTTTCCTTCCATTAAAGTCACCGTCTACTAGGAGCACTGCCTCTGGATGAGCATTTTCCTGTTTGCTTATGGCGGAATACAGCTCATTCAGTGCGGTAATAGTGCCAGCATCAGTCTGTGATGGTATGTAGACAGCTAAGAAAAAGACGGATGAAAACTCTCTAGGTAGATAGTGTGGTCTACAGCTTATCATGAGATACTCTACCTCAGGCGAGCAAAACCTCTAGACTTCCTTAGATATCGTGCACCAGCTGTTATTTATAAAAATACATAGTCCGCCCCTTGTCTTACCATATGCAGCTGTTCTTTCCAGTCGATACAGCGTATAGCCATCCAGCTGTAAGTTGACAATGTGGTCATTCAGCCACGACTCCGTGAAGGGTAAGATATTACAGTTTTGAATGTCCTGTTGGTAGTATAATCTTCCGTGTAGGTCATCGATTTTTTTCTCTCCAAAGATTGCACGTTTGCTAACAAAATGGAAGGAAGTGGGGGTTTATTCGATCACCTACGAATTCTCAGAAGGCAGCCCGCCCTTTTTCCTCCGCCTCCTCTTCATGCAAATCATGGGGTATCTGGGCCTGTTCCCGGGAAAGCAGTATATCGTTCACGTCGGGGTCGTACCAAGATGGCAGTTCTTTGTCTTCGTCTTGTCGTGTCCCGTGTATATATCTTTTTTTTCCTTCGTATATATTTCGTAAATATTTTTACAAATATTTTTAACCTCAGTTTCAACATGCTCAACCGCCTCATCCTATGTGGTGGATGGATCTGCTTTTTTCTACACTTTAGAACCGGAACCCCCAACATAATCTAGCCAGCAAACTAGCTACTAGCTAATAGTCTGTTAGCCACTGCTAGCGGTCATCAGCTAACCTTAGCCTGGTCAACTCCTTCCAGTCTGCACAGAGCATTTCAACCCAGAGCATACCGGGCTGCTCTTTCTCCAAAACATCTCCGGTTTCCTATCGCCTGGATCATCGCAGCTTAGCTAGCTGCTATCCAAGTGGCTACTCCCTGGTTAATGTCTCTGTCCCGAAGCAAGCACCAGTGAGCCTGGAATTAGCCTCATGCTAGGCCCATCTCACGGCTGGCTGAAGAGGTCACTCCTTGGGCTACAACACATATTTTGCCAATTGGCCTGGACCCCTTTTACTGTCGACACAGAGCCCCGCCGATTCCACCATGACTGATCTACCGACGTAATCCGCCCGAGGGTTTTCAACAGGCTCCTCCATCGCGACGTCCCCTGAAGGCCCATCCGCCTGCCTGCTAGCCGCGGCCCGCTAGCTGTCTAGAGCATATCGGACAGTTAGCTGAAGAAGATCATCATGCCAATTTCTTGAGCTACAATACCTATTTTGCCAATTGGCCTGGACCTTTTTACTGCCTACACGGAGCCCTGCCGATCCAACACGACTGGTATGCCGACGTCCAAGGGAGCTACAACAACAGACTTTTTCCCATCGCGACGTCCTCCCTAAAGCCCGTCTGCTAGACTGCTAGCCCCAGCCTGCTAGCTATCTGAATCGCCATGTCTCCAGCTCCCCTAGCCTCCCACTGGTCCCTATGATCACTCGGCTATGCATGCCTCTCCCTAATGTCAATATGTCTTGTCCATTGCTGTTTTGGTTAGTGATTATTGTCTTATTTCACTGTAGAGACTCCAGCCCTGCTCAATATGCCTTAGCTAGACCTTTTGTTCTACTTCCCACACATGCGGTGACCTCACCTGGTTTAAATGGTGTCTCTAGAGACAATCTCATCGTCACTCAATGCCTAGGTTTACCTCCACTGTATTCACATCCTACCATACCCTTGTCTGTACATTATGCCTTGAATCTATTCTTCCGCACCCAGAAACCTGTTCCTTTTACTCTCTGTTCCGAACGCACTAGAAGACCAGTACTTATAGCCTTTAGCGTTACCCTTACCCTACTCCTCCTCTGGTGATGTAGAGGTTAATCCAGGACCTGCAGCCCCCAGCATCACTCCCATTCCCCAGGCGCTCTCATTTGTTGACTTCTGTAACCGTAAAAGCCTTGGTTTCATGCATGTTAACATTAGAAGCCTCCTCCCTAAGTTTGTTTTACTCACTGCTTTAGCACACTCTGCCAATCCGAATGTCCTAGCCATGTCTGAATCCTTGCCTAGGAAGGCCACCAAAAACCCAAAACTTTCCATCCCTAACTATAACATTTTCCGACAAGATAGAACTGCCAAAGGGGGAGGTGTTGCAATCAACTGTAGAGATAGCCTGCAGAGCTCTGTCATAGTATCCAGGTCTATGCCCAAACAATTCGAGATTCTACTTCCAAAATTCACCACTCCAGAAACAAGTCTCTGACTGTTGCGGCTTCTTACAGACCAACTTCTGCCCCCAGCTGTGCTCTGGACACCATATGTGAATTGATTGCCCCCCATCTATCTTCTGAGCTCGTGCTGTTAGGTGACCTAAACTGGGACATGCTTAATACCCCGGCCATCCTACAATCTAAGCTAGATGCCCTCAGTCTCACACAAATTATCAATGAACCTACCAGGTACAACTCCAAATCTGTAAACACGAGGCACTCTCATAGATATCATCCTGACCAACTTGCCCTCTAAATACACCTCTGCTGTCTTCAACCAGGATCTCAGCAATCACTGCCTCATTGCCTGCATCCGTAATGGGTCTGCAGTCAAACGACCACCCCTCATCACTGTCAAATGCTCCCTAAAACACTTCAGTGAGCAGGTCTTTCTAATCGACCTGGCCCGGGTGTCCCGGAAGGATATTGACTTCATTCCGTCAGTAGAGGATGCCTGGTTATTCTTTAAAAGTGCTTTCCTCACCATCTTAAATAAGCATGCCCCATTCAAAAAATGTAGAACCAGAAACAGATATAGCCCTTGGTTCACTGCAGATCTGACTGCCTTGACCAACACAAAAAACATTTTGTGGCGTATTGCATTAGCATCGAATAGCCACCGCGATACGCAACTTTTCAGGGAAATTAGGAACCAATATACACAGGCAGTTAGGAAAGCAAAGGCTAGCTTTTTCAAACAGAAATGTGCATCCTGTAGCACAAACTCAAAGAAGTTATGTGACACTGTAAAGTCCATGGAGAATAAGAGCACCTCCTCCCAGCTGCCCACTGCACTGAGGATAGGAAACTCTGTCACCACCGATAAATCTACGATAATAGATCATTTCAATAAGCATTTCTCTACGGCTGGCCATGCTTTTCTCCTGACTACCCCTTCCCCGGTCAACAGCCATGCACCCCCCAGAGCAACTTGCCCAATCCTCACCCATTTCTCTTTCACCGTAAATCCAGATAGCTAATGTTGTGAAAGAGTTTAAAAATCTGGAGACCTACAAATCAGCTGGGCAAGACAATCTGGCCCCGTCCTTTCAAAAATTATCCGCCGCAATTGTTGCAGCCCTTTTTAATAGCCTGTACAACCTCTCTTTCGTATTGTCTGAGATCCCCAAAGATTTTAAAGCTGTCGTGGTCATCCCCCTCTTCAAAGGGGGAGACACTCTAGCCCCAAACTGTTACAGACCTATATCTATCCTACCCTGCCTTTCTAAGGTCTTCGAAAGCCAAGTTAACAAACAGATCACCGACCATTTGGAATCCCACCGTACCTTCTCCGCTATGCAATCTGGTTTCTGAGCTGGTCATGGGTGCACCTCAGCCACGCTCAAGGTCCTAAATGATATCATAACCGCCATCGATAAAAGACAATACTGTGCAGCCGTCTTCTTCAACCTGGCCAAAGCTTTCGACTCTGTCAATCACCACATTCTTATCGGCAGACTCTTCCGGGCCTCTGGCAGTCTCTATGGTGGTGACACAGGGTTCAATTCTTGGGCCGACTCTCTTCTCTGTATACATCAATGATGTCACTCTTGCTGCTGGTGATTCTCTGATCCACCTCCACGCAGACGACACCATTCTGTATACTTCTGGCCCTTCTTTGGACACTGTGTTAACTAACGTCCAGACAAGCTTCAATACCATACAACTCTCCTTCCGTGGCCTCCAACTGCTCTTAAATGCACATAAAACTAAATGCATGCTCTTCAACCGATCACTGCCTGTACCCACCTGCTCGACTAGCATCACTACTCTGGACGGTTCTGACTTAGAATATGTGGACAACTACAAATACCTAGGTGTCAGGTTAGACTGTAAACTCTCCTTCCAGACTCACATTAAGCATCTCCAATGCAAAATTAAATCTAGAACCGGCTTCCTACTTCGCAACAAAGCCTCATTCACTCATGGTGCCAAACATACCCTCGTAAAACTGACTATCCTACCGATCCTTGACTTCGGCAAAGCCATTTATAAAATTGCCTCCAACACTCTACTCAGCTAATTGGAAGCAGTCTATCACAGTGCCATCCGTTTTGTCACCAAAGCCCCATATTCTACCTACCACTGCGACCTGTATGCTCTCATTGGCTGGCCCTCGCTTCATATTCGTTACCAAACCCACTGGCTCTAGGTCATCTATAAGTCTTTGCTAGATAAAGCCCCACCTTATCTCAGCTCACTGGTCACCATAGCAGCACCCACCCATAGCACGCGCTCCAGCAGGTATATTTCACTGGTCACCCCAAAGCCTATTTCTCATTTCGCCGCCTTTCCTTCCAGTTCTCTGCTGCCAATGACTGGAACGAATTGCAAAAATCACTGAAGCTGGAGATTCATATCTTCCTCACTAGCTTTAAGCATCAGCTGTCAGACTAACTCACAGATCACTGCATCAGTACATAGCCCATCTGTAAATAGCCCACCCAACTACCTCATCCCCATGTTATTATTTTTGCTCCTTTGCACCCAAGTATCTCTACTTGCACATTCATCTTCTGCACATCTATCACTCCAGTGTTTAATTGCTATATTGTAATTACTTCGCAACTACGGCCATTTATTGCCTTACCTTCCTAATCTTACCTCATTTGCACACACTGTATAAAGATTTTTTCTATTGTGTTATTGACTATACATTTGTTTAATCCATGTGTAACTCTGTGTTGTTGTTTGTGTCGCAATGCTTTGCTTTATCTTGGCCAGGTCACAGTTGTAAATGAGAACTTTTTCTCAGCTGGCCTACCTGGTTAAATAAAGGTGAAATAAAAATAAATAATAAAAAAAGGAAAAAATGATTCTGCCAGTCCGTGGTGAGTAATCGAAGTTCTGATGCCCCTAAGTTATTTTCGGTCATAAGAGACGGTAGCAGCAACATTATGTACAAAATAGGTAAAAAATATGTTACAAAAAAAAAAAAAAAAAAAATTGTTTAGGAACACGTAAAATGTCAGCCTTGTTCTCCAGTGCCATCATAAAAGTTCCTCTTGTGTTCCTTTTGTCCAGGTGTGAAAGGGCAGTGTGGAGTGCATTTGAGATTCCGTCATGTGTGGATCTGTTGGGGCAGTATGTAAATTGGTGTGGGTCTAGGGTTTCTGGGATAATGGTGTTGATGTGAGCCATAATCAGCCTTTCAAAGCACTTCATGGCTACAGACGTGAGTGCTACGGGTCAGTAGTCATTTTGGCAGTTTAGGCAGTTTACCTTGGTGTTCTTGGGCACAGGGACTATGGTGGTCTGCTTGAAACATGTAGGTATTACAGACTCGGTCAGGGACAGGTTGAAAATGTCAGTGAAGACACTTGCCAGTTGGTCCGCCCATGCTCTGAGTACGCGTCCTGGTAATCCGTCTGGCCCTGCGGCCTTGTGAATGTTAACTTCTTTAAAGGTCTTACTCACATTGGCTGTGGAGAGTTTGATGACACCGCCGTCCGGAACAGCTGATGCTCTCACGCATGGTTCAGTGTTCCTTGCCTCGAAGCGAGCATGCTGTAGAATGCATTTTACTCATCCGGTAGGCTGGTGTTACTGGGCAGCTCTCGGTTGGGTTTCTCTTTGTCAGAGCCGGTGTAGTAGGATTCGATCTTAGTCCTGTATTGATGCTTTGTCTGTTTGATGGTTCGTCTGAGGGCATAACAGGATTTCTTATAAGCGTCCCGATTACTGTTCTACTCCTTGAAAGCGGCATCTCTAGGCTTTAGCTCGATGCATATGTTGCCTCCAAAACTTTCCACTGGTAAAAACCATTCATCTTGAGGCGACAGGGAAGGGTGCAAAATGCAAGCTATTAATTATTATATCATATACCGAACAAAAAAAATATAAACTCAACATGTAAAGTGTTTGTCCCATGTTTCATGAGCTGAAATAAAAGATCCCAGAAATATTCAATACGTAGGTTGTTTATTTTTCATTACATTAAAATCATCTGGTCGTCTAGACAATTAAATCACAAGAAAATACAGAGTCCTAGATCTCATCTAGCACTTAACAGTACATTATACACTGAAATTACTATTCAGTTGTGAGATACAGTGCTGTGTGTTGGTATGTGGATACTGTACGTTTCATATTTGTTAAGACTATACAGTATGTTAACGAACACCTACATGGTCTACCTTGTTTTGTTGCAGGTTCGGATGCGTCCATAGGCGCCATGGTGTAATGGCGCCTTCCCCACCCCACACAAACACACACGCACACACACACACACACACACACACACACACACACACACACACACACACACACACACACACACACACACACACACACACACACACACACACACACACACACACACACACACACACACACACACACGCACACACATGCACACACACACACTCTCTCTGTCTCCCAGTTCGGAGAGCATTCATCTCGACAGAGGAACATTAGGTCTGGGAGAAGAAGCAAATGGCAAACACACAAAGGACCCCCACAGGGAGGTAAATACACAGGCATGTTCAGATGAAGGCTGTCTGCTAAGGGGACTGGGAGGTCAATACACAGGCACGTTTAGATGACTGCTGGCTGAACTGGCTGCCAGTCGGATGTTTCAAGGAGGTGCCATGCAGACCTATCACACATATCACCCCCCCCCCCAAATCATGTCAAAATCCAATCTATTGAATTTACCCCAGGTGGACTCCAATCAAGTTGTAGAAACATCTCAAGGATGATCGATGGAAACAGAATGCCTTTGAGCTCAATTTCGAGTCTCATAGCAAAGGGTCGGAATACTTCTGTAAATAAGGTTTTTCAAGGTTTAAAAAAAAATACATTTGCAAAGAAATTGAAGACACACACACACACACACACACACACACACACACACACACACACACACACACACACACACACACACACACTGAAACACACACTGAAACACACACACAAACAGTCTTTTACAGTTAAGCTAGTGGGGACACCCATTCAGAATCCTATTTTCCCTAGCTCCCAACCCTAGCTCCTAACCCTAGCTCCTAACCCTAGTTCCTAACCCTAGCTCCCAACCCTAACCCTAACCCGTACTCTTACCCGTGCCCTAACCCTAACCCTAACCTTAACCCAAAAACTTAACCTTAATCCTAACCCTAAACCTAACCCTAGCTCCTAAACCTAGCTGCTAACCCTAGCTCCTAACCTTAACCCTAACCCTAACCCTAGCTCCTAACCCTAACCCTAACCCTAGCTCCTAACCTTAACCCTAGCCCTAACCCTAGTTCCTAACCCTAGCTCCTAACCCTTATCGTAATTCTAATTCTAACCCTAAACCCCCTAGAAAAACCATTTGACCTCGTGGGGACTAACTACATAAATGTCCCCAGTTGGTCCAATTTTTGTTTGTTTACTATTCTTGTGGGGAATTCTGGTCCACACACACACACACACACACACACACACACACACACACACACACACACACACACACACACACACACACACACACAGAAACACACACATACACTCACAGAAACACACACACACACACACTCACAAACACACACACACACACACTCACAAACACAGAAACACACACACACACACTCACAAACACACACACACACACACACACACACACACACACAGGGCAGGATTAAGAATTAAATATCACACAAATGACCAAAATGAGTGGCTGCTCTTACTGACAAACTGAGATAAATCTGGTCTTGAATTCAAACAAACAACAGGCCAATGAAGCCGCACACAGACTGTACAATATTAGGAGGAAATATATATTATATTATAATTATATATATTTATCATATACTACAGAAGGTATTAAATACAATGTTACAGTGGCACACTGACTGACTGGCAGCTCGTGGTGGCCTGTAACGGCTGTCGTGAGAGAGAGTAGACCAAGGTGCAGCGGAGTTAGTGTTCATCAAAATCAATGAAACAAACCAACATAGAAAAATGCACATAGAATGCTCTCCCTATGTAACACCCTGGCCTAACCAAAATAAAGAACAGAAATCCCTCTCTATGGCCGGGGCGTTACATGGCCAGACACCCTTTGTTGGTGTTTCCTTGATTTTGGCAGTTACTTGTATTTGTTTGTGATGAAACTTAATCCAGTTATTTTTTCTAAACTATTGATCCTCTGTGGATAAATGATGCTCTCTGGTGTATTATGAACATTGAGAGTGGGCTCCTACGGTTGGAGAAAAATTATAATAATACAAAAAACAAGGTAATCATATTTATTTTATTTTTTTTGCCTCTAGGACCCTTACAGCCTGGGGCCCAGCCCCTGACTCACACATCTGACCAGTGACATTTATTTATTATGGAATTTTATATAAAAAATAAATAAATATATAAATATATATATATATATATATATATATATATATATATATACATCAGTTACCCAATCAAGGCAGGGCCCCCCAGTTACCCACATGGGCCCCCTACCTCCCCACACCACCATCTGATGATTAGCAGCAGGCAGCAGGCAGCAGGCTGTAGCAGACAGTAGCAGGCAGTAGCAGATAGTAGCAGGCAGTAGCAGGCAGTAGCAGGCAGCAGGCAGTAGCAGGCAGTAGACAGTAGCAGACAGTAGCAGGCAGTAGCAGGCAGTAGGCAGCAGCAGACAGTAGCAGGCAGCAGGCAGCAGGTAGTAGGCAGTAGCAGGCAGTAGGCAGCAGGCAGTAGCAGGCAGTAGCAGGCAGTAGCAGGCAGTAGGCAGCAGCAGACAGTAGCAGGCAGCAGGCAGTAGGCAGTAGCAGGCAGTAGGCAGCAGCAGGCAGTAGCAGGCAGTAGGCAGCAGCAGGCAGTAGCAGGCAGTAGCAGGCAGTAGCAGGCAGTAGGCAGTAGGCAGCAGCAGACAGTAGCAGGCAGCAGGCAGTAGGCAGTAGCAGGCAGTAGGCAGCAGCAGGCAGTAGGCAGTAGCAGGCAGTAGGCAGCAATAGGCAGTAGCAGGCAGCAGGCAGCAGGCAATAGGCAGCAGCAGACAGTAGCAGGCAGTAGGCAGTAGGCAGTAGCAGACAGTAGGCAGCAGCAGACAGTAGCAGGCAGCAGGCAGTAGGCAGTAGCAGACAGTAGGCAGTAGCAGGCAGCAGGTAGTAGGCAGTAGGCAGTAGGCAGCAGCAGACAGTAGCAGGCAGCAGGCAGTAGACAGTAGCAGACAGTAGGCAGCAGCAGGCAGTAGCAGGCAGTAGGCAGCAGCAGACAGTAGCAGGCAGTAGGCAGCAGCAGACAGTAGCAGGCAGTAGGCAGCAGCAGACAGTAGCAGGCAGCAGGCAGCAGGTAGTAGGCAGTAGCAGGCAGTAGGCAGCAGGCAGTAGCAGGCAGTAGCAGGCAGTAGCAGGCAGTAGGCAGCAGCAGACAGTAGCAGGCAGCAGGCAGTAGGCAGTAGCAGGCAGTAGGCAGCAGCAGGCAGTAGCAGGCAGTAGGCAGCAGCAGGCAGTAGCAGGCAGTAGCAGGCAGTAGCAGGCAGTAGGCAGTAGGCAGCAGCAGACAGTAGCAGGCAGCAGGCAGTAGGCAGTAGCAGGCAGTAGGCAGCAGCAGGCAGTAGGCAGTAGCAGGCAGTAGGCAGCAATAGGCAGTAGCAGGCAGCAGGCAGCAGGCAATAGGCAGCAGCAGACAGTAGCAGGCAGTAGGCAGTAGGCAGTAGCAGACAGTAGGCAGCAGCAGACAGTAGCAGGCAGCAGGCAGTAGGCAGTAGCAGACAGTAGGCAGTAGCAGGCAGCAGGTAGTAGGCAGTAGGCAGTAGGCAGCAGCAGACAGTAGCAGGCAGCAGGCAGTAGACAGTAGCAGACAGTAGGCAGCAGCAGGCAGTAGCAGGCAGTAGGCAGCAGCAGACAGTAGCAGGCAGTAGGCAGCAGCAGACAGTAGCAGGCAGTAGGCAGCAGGCAGTAGACAGTAGCAGACAGTAGGCAGTAGCAGGCAGTAGGCAGCAGCAGGCAGTAGCAGGCAGTAGCAGGCAGCAGGCAGTAGCAGGCAGTAGGCAGCAGGCAGTAGGCAGTAGCAGACAGTAGGCAGTAGCAGGCAGTAGGCAGCAGCAGGCAATAGCAGGCAGTAGGCAGCAGCAGACAGTAGCAGGCAGTAGGCAGCAGGCAGTAGGCAGTAGCAGACAGTAGGCAGTAGCAGGCAGTAGGCAGCAGCAGGCAGTAGCAGGCAGTAGCAGGCAGCAGGCAGTAGCAGGCAGTAGGCAACAGGCAGTAGGCAGTAGCAGACAGTAGGCAGTAGCAGGCAGTAGGCAGCAGCAGGCAGTAGCAGGCAGCAGGCAGTAGCAGGCAGCAGGCAGTAGCAGACAGTAGCAGGCAGTAGCAGGCAGTAGGCAGCAGCAGGCAGCAGGCAGTAGCAGGCAGTAGCAGGCAGTAGCAGGCAGCAGGCAGTAGCAGGCAGCAGGCAGCAGGGAGTAGCAGGCAATAGTAGGCAGTAGGCAGCATGCAGCAAGCAGCAGCAGAAAGCAGGCAGTAGCAGGCAGTAGCAGGCTGTAGGCAGCAGGCAGTAGCAGGAAGTAGGCAGCATGCAGCAGGCAGTAGCAGGCAGTAGGCAGCAGGCAGTAGCAGGCAGTTGCAGGCAGTAGGCAGCATGCAGCAAGCAGCAGCAGAAAGCAGGCAGTAGCAGACAGTAGCAGGCTGTAGGCAGCAGGCAGTAGCAGGCAGTAGCAGGCAGTAGCAGGCAGTAGGCAGTATGCAGCAGGCAATAGCAGGCAATAGCAGGCAGCAGCAGGCAGCAGGCAGCAGGCAGTAGCAGGCAGTAGGCAGCAATAGGCAGTAGCAGGCAGCAGGCAGCAGGCAGCAGGCAATAGGCAGCAGCAGACAGTAGCAGGCAGTAGGCAGTAGGCAGTAGGCAGCAGCAGACAGTAGCAGGCAGTAGGCAGCAGCAGACAGTAGCAGGCAGTTGGCAGCAGGCAGTAGGCAGTAGCAGACAGTAGGCAGTAGCAGGCAGCAGGCAGTAGGCAGTAGGCAGCAGCAGACAGTAGCAGACAGTAGCAGGCAGTAGGCAGCAGCAGGCAGCAGGTAGTAGGCAGTAGGCAGTAGGCAGCAGAAGACAGTAGCAGGCAGCAGGCAGTAGGCAGTAGCAGACAGTAGGCAGTAGCAGGCAGCAGGTAGTAGGCAGTAGGCAGTAGGCAGCAGCAGACAGTAGCAGGCAGCAGGCAGTAGACAGTAGCAGACAGTAGGCAGCAGCAGGCAGTAGCAGGCAGTAGGCAGCAGCAGACAGTAGCAGGCAGTAGGCAGCAGCAGACAGTAGCAGGCAGTAGGCAGCAGGCAGTAGACAGTAGCAGACAGTAGGCAGTAGCAGGCAGTAGGCAGCAGCAGGCAGTAGCAGGCAGTAGCAGGCAGCAGGCAGTAGCAGGCAGTAGGCAGCAGGCAGTAGGCAGTAGCAGACAGTAGGCAGTAGCAGGCAGTAGGCAGCAGCAGGCAATAGCAGGCAGTAGGCAGCAGCAGACAGTAGCAGGCAGTAGGCAGCAGGCAGTAGGCAGTAGCAGACAGTAGGCAGTAGCAGGCAGTAGGCAGCAGCAGGCAGTAGCAGGCAGTAGCAGGCAGCAGGCAGTAGCAGGCAGTAGGCAACAGGCAGTAGGCAGTAGCAGACAGTAGCAGGCAGTAGGTAGCAGCAGGCAGCAGGCAGTAGCAGGCAGTAGCAGGCAGTAGCAGGCAGTAGCAGGCAGCAGGCAGTAGCAGGCAGCAGGCAGTAGCAGGCAGTCGCAGGCAGTCGCAGGCAGCAGGCAGTAGCAGGCAGCAGGCAGCAGCAGGCAGCAGCAGGCAGTAGGCAGCAGACAGTAGCAGGCAGCAGGCAGCAGGGAGTAGCAGGCAATAGTAGGCAGTAGGCAGCATGCAGCAAGCAGCAGCAGAAAGCAGGCAGTAGCAGGCAGTAGCAGGCTGTAGGCAGCAGGCAGTAGCAGGAAGTAGGCAGCATGCAGCAGGCAGTAGCAGGCAGTAGGCAGCAGGCAGTAGCAGGCAGTTGCAGGCAGCAGACAGTAGCATGCAGTAGACAGCAGACAGTAGGCAGCAGCCAGTAGCAGGCAGTAGCAGACAATAGCAGGTAGTAGCAGGCAGTAGCATGCAGCAGGCAGTAGGCAGCAGGCAGTATTCATGCAGCAGGCAGCAGGCAGCAGGCAGAAGCATGCAGCAGGCAGTAGCAGGCAGCAGGCAGTAGCAGGCAGTAGCAGGCAGTAGCAGGCAGCAGCCAGCAGCAGGCAGTAGCAGGCAGTAGGCAGCAGGCAGTAGCAGGCAGCAGACAGTAGCAGGCAGTAGCAGGCAGCAGGTAGTAGCAGGCAGCAGGCAGTCGCAGGCAGCAGGCAGTAGCAGGCAGTAGCAGGACGCAGGCAGAAGCAGGCAGCAGGCAGTAGCAGGCAGTAGCAGACAGTAGGCAGCAGGCAGTAGCAGGCAGTAGCAGGCAGTAGGCAGCAGGCAGCAGCAGGAAGCAGGCAGTAGCAAGCAGCAGGCAGTAGCAGGCAACAGGCAGTAGCAGGCAGCAGGCAGCAGACAGTAGGCAGCAGGCAGCAGGCAGTAGCAGGCAGCAGGCAGCAGCAGGCAGCAGGCAGTAGCAGGCAGCAGGCAGTAGAAGGCAGCAGGCAGTATGCAGCAGGCAGCAGGCAGAAGGCAGTAGCAGGCAGCAGGCAGTAGCAGACAGCAGGCAGTAGCAGGCAGTAGCAGGCAATAGCAGGCAGTAGCAGGCAGTAGCATTCAGCAGGCAGCATGGCAGTAGCATGCAGCAGGCAGCACGAAGCAGGCAGCAGGCAGCATGCAGAAGCAGGCAGCAGGCAGTAGCAGGCAGCAGGCAGTAGCAGGCAGTAGCAGGCAGTAGCAGGCAGTAGCAGGCAGCAGGCAGTAGCAGGCAGCAGGCAGTAGAAGGCAGTCGCAGGCAGTCGCAGGCAGCAGGCAGTAGCAGGCAGCAGACAGCAGCAGGCAGTAGCAGGCAGTAGGCAGCAGACAGTAGCAGGCAGCAGGCAGTAGCAGGCAGTAGCAGGCAGCAGGCAGAAGCAGGCGGCAGGTAGTAGCAGGCAGTAGCAGGCAGTAGGCAGCAGGCAGTAGCAGGCAGTAGCAGGACGCAGGCAGAAGCAGGCAGCAGGCAGTAGCAGGCAGTAGCAGACAGTAGGCAGCAGGCAGTAGCAGGCAGTAGCAGGCAGTAGGCAGCAGGCAGCAGCAGGAAGCAGGCAGTAGCAAGCAGCAGGCAGTAGCAGGCAACAGGCAGTAGCAGGCAGCAGGCAGCAGACAGTAGGCAGCAGGCAGCAGGCAGTAGCAGGCAGCAGGCAGCAGCAGGCAGCAGGCAGTAGCAGGCAGCAGGCAGTAGAAGGCAGCAGGCAGTATGCAGCAGGCAGCAGGCAGAAGGCAGTAGCAGGCAGCAGGCAGTAGCAGACAGCAGGCAGTAGCAGGCAGTAGCAGGCAATAGCAGGCAGTAGCAGGCAGTAGCATTCAGCAGGCAGCATGGCAGTAGCATGCAGCAGGCAGCACGAAGCAGGCAGCAGGCAGCATGCAGAAGCAGGCAGCAGGCAGTAGCAGGCAGCAGGCAGTAGCAGGCAGTAGCAGGCAGTAGCAGGCAGTAGCAGGCAGCAGGCAGTAGCAGGCAGCAGGCAGTAGAAGGCAGTCGCAGGCAGTCGCAGGCAGCAGGCAGTAGCAGGCAGCAGACAGCAGCAGGCAGTAGCAGGCAGTAGGCAGCAGACAGTAGCAGGCAGCAGGCAGTAGCAGGCAGTAGCAGGCAGCAGGCAGAAGCAGGCGGCAGGTAGTAGCAGGCAGTAGCAGGCAGTAGGCAGCAGGCAGTAGCAGGCAGTAGCAGGCAGTAGCAGGCAGCAGGCAGCAGACAGCAGGCAGCATGCAGAAACATGCAGCAGGCAGTAGCAGGCAGTAGGCAGTAGCAGGCAGTAGCAGGCAGTAGCAGGCAGCAGGCAGCAGCAGGCAGTAGCAGGCAGTAGGCAGCAGGCAGTAGCAGCCAGCAGACAGTAGCAGGCAGTAGCAGGCAGCAGGTAATAGCAGGCAGCAGGCAGTAGCAGGCAGCAGACAGTTGCAGGCAGCAGGCAGAAGCAGGCAGCAGGCAGTAGCAGGCAGTAGACAGCAGGCAGTAGCAGGCAGTTGTAGGCAGTAGGCAGCAGGCAGCAGCAGGCAGCAGGCAGTAGCAGGCAGCAGGCAGTAGAAGGCAGCAGGCAGTAGCAGGCAGCAGGCAGTAGGCAGCATGGCAGTAGCATGCAGCAGGCAGCATGGCAGTAGCATGCAGCAGGCAGCATGGCAGCAGGCAGCAGCCAGAAGCATGCAGCAGGCAGTAGCAGGCAGCAGGCAGTAGCAGGCAGTAGCAAGCAGTAGCAGGCAGCAGGCAGCAGCAGGCAGTAGCGGGCAGTAGGCAGCAGGCAGCAGGCAGCAGCAGGCAGCAGGCAGTAGCAGGCAGCAGGCAGTAGCAGGCAGCAGGCAGTGTGCAGCAGGCAGCAGGCAGAAGGCAGTAGCAGGCAGCAGCCAGTAGCAGGCAGCAGGCAGTAGGAAGTAGCAGGCAGTAGCACGCAGTAGCAGGCAGCAGGCAGAAGCAGGCAGTAGGCAGCAGGCAGTAGCAGGCAGTAGCAGGCAGTAGCAGGCAGCAGGCAGTAGCAGGCAGTAGGCAGCAGGGAGTAGCAGGCAGTAGTAGGCAGTAGGCAGCATGCAGCAAGCAGCAGCAGAAAGCAGGCAGTAGCAGGCAGTAGCAGGCTGTAGGCAGCAGGCAATAGCAGGCAGTAGCAAGCAGTAGGCAGTATGCAGCAGGCAATATCAGGCAGTAGCAGGCAGCAGCAGGCAGCAGGCAGTAGGCAGTAGCAGGCAGCAGGCAGTAGCATGCAGTAGGCAGCAGACAGTATGCAGCAGCCAGTAGCAGGCAGTAGCAGGCAATAGCAGGTAGTAGCAGGCAGTAGCATGCAGCAGGCAGCAGACAGTAGGCAGCAGGCAGTAGCATGCAGCAGGCAGCAGGCAGAAGCATGCAGCAGGCAGTAGAAGGCAGCAGGCAGTAGCAGGCAGTAGCAGGCAGCAGGCAGTAGCAGGCAGCAGGCAGCAGCAGGCAGTAGCAGGCAGTAGGCAGCAGGCAGTAGCAGGCAGCAGACAGTAGCAGGCAGCAGGCAGCAGCAGGCAGTAGCAGGCAGTAGGCAGCAGGCAGTAGCAGGCAGTAGGCAGCAGGCAGTAGCAGGCAGCAGACAGTAGCAGGCAGTAGCAGGCAGCAGGCAGTAGCAGGCAGTAGCAGGCAGTAGCAGACAGTAGGCAGCAGGCAGTAGCAGGCAGTAGCAGGCAGTAGGCAGCAGGCAGCAGCAGGAAGCAGGCAGTAGCAGGCAGCAGGCAGAAGCAGGCAGCAGGCAGTAGCAGGCAGTAGCAGACAGTAGCAGGCAGAAGGCAGTAGCAGGCAGCAGGCAGTAAGCAGGCAGCACGCAATAGCAGGCTGTCAACACTCATTGAGAGCTGCTGAATCCTCCTGTAGTTGGTGATTGTAGTAAAAAAATACAAATATATACGTCATATCTAATATATATAATCTAATATATACTATATATATAATATATACTACATATATAATATTTACTATATATAATATATACTACATATCTAATATATACTATATATATAATATATATTACATATCTAATATATACTATATACTACATATCTAATATATACTATATATATAATATATACTACATATATAATATTTACTATATATACTATATACTACATATCTAATATATACTATATATATACTATATACTACATATCTAATATATACTATATATACTATATACTACATATCTAATATATACTATATATATACTATATACTACATATCTAATATATACTATATATATTCTATATACTACATATCTAATATATACTATATATACTATATATTACATATCTAATATATATATATATATATTCTATATACTACATATCTAATATATACTATACATAATTCTCACGTCACCCCGCTCCTCCGCTCTCTCCACTGGCTTCCAGTTGAAGCTCGCATCCGCTACAAGACCATGGTGCTTGCCTACGGAGCTGTGAGGGGAACGGCACCTCCGTACCTTCAGGCTCTGATCAGGCCCTACACCCAAACAAGGGCACTGCGTTCATCCACCTCTGGCCTGCTCGCCTCCCTACCTCTGAGGAAGCACAGTTCCCGCTCAGCCCAGTCAAAACTGTTCGCCGCTCTGGCACCCCAATGGTGGAACAAGCTCCCTCACGATGCCAGGACAGCGGAGTCAATCACCACCTTCCGGAGACACCTGAAACCCCACCTCTTTAAGGAATACCTGGGATAGGATAAAGTAATCCTTCTAACCCCCCCCCTTTAAAAGATTTAGATGCACTATTGTAAAGCGGTTGTTCTACTGGATATTATAGGTGAATGCACCAATTTGTAAGTCGCTCTGGATAAGAGCGTCTGCTAAATGACCTAAATGTAAATGTAAATGTAATATATACTACATATCTAATATATACTATACATAATATATACTACATATCTAATATATACTATACATAATATATACTACATATCTAATATATATATATATATATATATATACTACATACTACATATCAAATATATACTACATATACTATATACTACATATCTAATATATACAATATATATATATAATATGCACTACATATCTAATTGATACTATAGATGTACTATATACTACATATACAGTGTACATGTCCTTTATTATATATTTTTTGTAAAACATAAAGCCCCTGTAAGCCGCTGCATTAATCCGTTCTTGCACACACACACCTACACACACACAGTCCTATCCAAATCCCACTCCATAAAGCACAATATCACACACTCAACATACACATCTTCTAAAGACATTGACATGAATCCTACGGTCAGTTCATACAGTATTCATTCAGCCCAGTGGGATGTCTTCTTAGACGGTACTCTCTAAATCTATCTGATAATATACATTGTGGAGAGTGTGTCTGTATGTCTGTGTGTCTGTGTGTGTGTCTGTATGTCTGTGTGTCTGTGTGTGTGTCTGTCTGTCTGTCTGTCTGTGTGTGTGTCTGTCTGTCTGTCTGTCTGTCTGTCTGTCTGTCTGTCTGTGTGTGTGTCTGTATGTCTGTGTGTCTGTGTGTGTGTCTGTATGTCTGTGTGTCTGTCTGTCTGTCTGTGCGTGTGTGTGTGTGTGTGTGTGTGTGTGTGTGTGTGTGTGTGTGTGTTTATGTACATACAGTATGTCCGTGTTCCCGTGTGTGTGTGTGTGTGTGTGTGTGTGTGTGTGTGTGTGTGTGTGTGTTTATGTACATACAGTATGTCCGTGTTCCCGTGTGTGTGTGTGTGTGTGTGTGTGTGTGTGTGTGTGTGTGTGTGTGTGTGTGTGTGTGTGTGTGTGTGTGTGTGTGTGTGTGTGTGTTGATTTAGCGATTGTTGAAGCCTGTCTTTGAAAATGAAGTGTGACCTTCATTCTATTTCTCTCAATGGCCTTTGTGAGATCAGCCAAGCATCAAGCCGTGAAACACAATCAATGATGGAGATTCTCACTAATGTCAGGTTTCTGGACACAGACTAATGTAAAGGATTTTTTGCTGTTTGACAGGAGAGGACTATTTCAACACAGATAATTACTTTGTTGCAGATGAGTAATTTATGGGGGTTTTTTCACAACAGAATGCGCAACACCACCATATATAGACACATGGTATGGTGCTGTAGATAATATGAATGTTTACAGTGTGATGTCTGTGTGCTGTAAAAGTGTATAAATAATTTATTCTTATTGTCCACCGTACCTCCCCTGCCCCAACTCCCCTGTACCTTCACAGCACTATGTGACCGCCGTACCTCCCCTGCCTCAACTCCCCTGTACCTTCACAGCCCCCCCCCCCCCACACACACACACACACACACACACACACACACAAAAGCCACTTCCCCTTACCCACTAACACTGACTTTGCTAATAAATATTTTGTGGAGGGAAAATGTACTTGTTACGGTTGTGATGTTTGTTGTCTCACCTAGCTATCGTAGCCCCCTTTCCAGCAGTCAAATTACCATATTATTAACCTCCAGTGGTCTCATGGGTGAAATGTTAATCATATTTTTCAAAATAGTATATTTTAATAAACATTATAAAAAAAAACGTTGTCACGTCCTGGCCAGTATAAGGGTTAATTGTTATTGTAGTTTGGTCAGGACGTGGCAGAGGGTATTTGTTTTATGTGGTTCAGGGTGGTGTGTTTGGTTAAAGGGTGTTTGATTTAGTATTTCCGGGGTTTTGGTTTATAGTCTATGTTTATGTATTTCTATGTCTAGTCTGGTGAGTGTGTTTCTATGTTGTGTTGATTGGGGTTGGGACTCTCAGTTGAAGGCAGGTGTTGTCTATCTGCCTTTGATTGAGAGTCCCATATATTAGGGTGTGTTTGTGGTTGTTATTTGTGGGTGATTGTTCTGTGTTGAGCCTATGCTAGCCAGACTGTTAGTAGTTGTTTGTTCGTTCTTTTTGTTTTGTTATTTTGTACGTTCATTTTTTGTAGTCAATAAAACTCAAGATGAGCATACACGTACCTGCTGCGTATTGGTCCTCCTTCACCGACGACAACCGTGACAGAATCACCCACCACTCAAGGACCAAGCAGCAGAGGAAGGAGCAGACGGTGTTCGAGTTGGACTGGCGGGAGAAGTGGACTTGGGAGGAAGTTCTGGACGGGGCCGGACCTTGGCACCAGGCTGGGGAGTATCGCCGCCCGCAGTGGGAAATTGAGGCAGCCAAGGCAGAGAGGCGGTGGTACGAGGCCAGAGACGCGCTGAGGGAGAAGCACGAGAGGCACCCCCAATAATTTTTTTGGGGGGGGCACACGGGTAGTTTGGCTAGGCGTAGGAAGAGCCGGAAGCCAGCTACCCGTGGTTATATGGAGGAGCGTATGGGGTGGGGAGCACTATGTTTCGCTGAGAAGCGCACTCTCACCCATACGCACGCACAGTCCGGTGCGAGTTATTCCAGCCCCTCGCAGGTGCCGTGCTAGAGCGGGCATCCAGCCTGGTAGGAGGATGCCTGCGCAGCGCATCTGGTCGCCGGTACGCCTCCGAGGACCAGGCTACCCAACTCCCGCACTACGCACGGCTACCATCGGGCCCCTGCACAGCCCAGTCTGCCCTGTACGAGCACTCCGCTCGTACAGGGCTACTAGTTCCATCCAGCCAAGGCGGGTTGTGCAGGAGGTAAGATCTAGACCGGCTGTGCGCCTCCATAGCCCTGGGTTTCCAGCTCCTGTCTCTCGTGCGGACCCGGAAGTGCGTCAACCAAGTCCGACTCGTCCTGTTCCCGCTCCCCGCACTAGCCTGCAAGTTCGTAAACCCAGCCTCGCCAGTCAACAGTCGTCAGAGCTTCCCGCCAGTCAACAGTCGTCGGAGCTGCCCGCCAGTCAACAGTCGTCGGAGCTGCCCGCCAGTCAACAGTCGTCGGAGCTGCCCGCCAGTCAACAGTCGTCGGAGCTGCCAGCCAGTCAACAGTCGTCGGAGCTGCCCGCCAGTCAACAGTCGCCGGAGTGGCCAGACTGCGCTGAACTGCCGGAGTGGCCAGACTGCGCTGAACTGCCGGAGTGGCCAGACTGCGCTGAACTGCCGGAGTGGCCAGACTGCGCTGAACTGCCGGAGTGGCCAGACTGCGCTGAACTGCCGGAGTGGCCAGACTGCGCTGAACTGCCGGAGTGGCCAGACTGCGCTGAACTGCCGGAGTGGCCAGACTGCCTTGAACTGCCGGAGTGGCCAGACTGCCCTGAACTGCCGGAGTGGCCAGACTGCCCAGACTGTCCCGAGTTGCCAGACTGCCCAGACTGTCCCGAGTTGCCAGACTGCCCAGACTGTCCCGAGTTGCCAGACGGCCCAGACTGCCCCGAGTTGACAGACTGCCCCGAGCTGCCAGACTGGACAGACTGCCCCGAACTGCCAGAGTGGCCCGACTGCCGGGAAAGGCCTGAACCGGAGCCACCTCCTGATATAGGTGGGTTGGGGAGGGAGGGGTGTAGCACAGTGCCGTCGTTGTCGGCAGCCACCCTCCCTTCCCTCCCTTTAGTAGAGGGGAATTTTTGTTTTGTTGTTTGGGGTTGTTGTTTTTGTTTTGTTTTTTGTGTTAAAGGTGCTTCCAGGGTTAGCACCTTTAAGGGGGGGTACTGTCACGTCCTGGCCAGTATAAGGCTTAATTAGTATTGTAGTTTGGTCAGGACGTGACAGAGGGTATTTTTTTTATGTGGTTCAGGGTGGTGTGTTTGGTTAAAGGGTGTTTGATTTAGTATTTCCGGGGTTTTGGTTTATAGTCTATGTTTATGTATTTCTATGTCTAGTCTGGTGAGTGTGTTTCTATGTTGTGTTGATTGGGGTTGGGACTCTCAGTTGAAGGCAGGTGTTGTCTATCTGCCTTTGATTGAGAGTCCCATGTATTAGGGTGTGTTTGTGGTTGTTATTTGTGGGTGATTGTTCTGTGTTGAGCCTATGCTAGCCAGACTGTTAGTAGTTGTTTGTTCGTTCTTTTTGTTTTGTTATTTTGTACGTTCATTTTTTGTAGTCAATAAAACTCAAGATGAGCATACACGTACCTGCTGCGTATTGGTCCTCCTTCACCGACGACAACCGTGACAAACGTGCTGAAAATATGTCAAACTTATTTGTTATACACTGCTCCAAAAAATAAAGGGAACACTTAAACAACACAATGTAACTCCAAGTCAATCACACTTCTGTGAAATCAAACTGTCCACTTAGGAAGCAACGCTGATTGACAATAAATGTCACATGCTGTTGTGCAAATGGAATAGACAACAGGGGGAAATTATAGGCAATTAGCAAGACACCCCCAATAAAGGAGTGGTTCTGCAGGTGGGGACCACAGACCACTTCTCAGTTCCTATTCTTCCTGGCTGATGTTTTGGTCACTTTTAAATGCTGGCGGTGCTTTCACTCTAGTGGTAGCATGAGACGGAGTCTACAACCCACACAAGTGGCTCAGGTAGTGCAGCTCATCCAGGATGGCACATCAATGCGAGCTGTGGCAAGAAGGTTTACTGTGTCTGTCAGCGTAGTGTCCAGAGCATGGAGGCGCTACCAGGAGACAGGCCAGTACATCAGGAGACGTGGAGGAGGCCGTAGGAGGGCAACAACCCAGCAGCAGGACCGCTACCTCCGCATTTGTGCAAGGAGGAGCAGGAGAAGCACTGCCAGAGCCCTGCAAAATGACCTCCAGCAGGCCACAAATGTGCATGTGTCTGCTCAAACGGTCGGAAACAGACTCCATGAGGGTGGTATGAGGGCCCGACGTCCACAGGTGGGGGTTGTGCTTACAGCCCAACACCGTGCAGGATGTTTGGCATTTGCCAGAGAACACCAAGATTGGCAAATTCGCCACTGGCGCCCTGTGCTCTTCACAGATGAAAGCAGGTTCACACTGAGCACATGTGACAGACGTGACAGAGTCTGGAGACGCCGTGGAGAACGTTCTGCTGCCTGCAACATCCTCCAGCATGACCGGTTTGGCGGTGGGTCAGTCATGGTGTGGGGTGGAATTTCTTTGGGGGGCCGCACAGCCTCCATGTGCTCGCCAGAGGTAGCCTGACTGCCATTAGGTACCGAGATGAGATCCTCAGACACCTTGTGAGACCATATGCTGGTGCGGTTGGCCCTGGGTTCCTCCTAATGCAACACAATGCTAGGCCTCATGTGGCTGGAGTGTGTCAGCAGTTCCTGCAAGAGGAAGGCATTGATGGTATGGACTGGCCCGCCCGTTCCCCAGACCTGAATCCAATTGAGCACATCTGGGACATCATGTCTCGCTCCATCCACCAACGCCACGTTGCACCACAGACTGTCCAGGAGTTGGCGGATGCTTTAGTCCAGGTCTGGGAGGAGATCCCTCAGGAGACCATCCGCCACCTCATCAAGAGCATGCCCAGGCGTTGTAGGGAGGTCATACAGGCACGTGGAGGCCACACACACTACTGATCCTCTTTTTGACTTGTTTTAAGGACATTACATCAAAGTCGGATCAGCCTGTAGTGTGGTTTTCCACTTTAATTTTGAGTGTGACTCCAAATCCAGACCTCCATGGGTTGATAAATTGGATTTCCATTGATTATTTTTGTGTGGTTTTGTTGTCAGCACATTGAACTATGTAAAGAAAAAAGTATTTAATAAGATTATTTATTTCATTCAGATCTAGGATGTGTTGTTTAAGTGTTCCCTTTATTTCTTTGAGCAGTATATTTCAGTCTTATGTGATGTATATAAAGTTTAATATTAGGTTGAAAAATATATACTTTTTTTTTATACATTTTAACTCTATATCTGACATGGTAAAGGTGTCTTTCAAGCCCATAACCATGTGTTTGAGGTGTAAACTTTTGTTTCAAAGTAGATTTGTTTAAGACTACCAAGAAACCCTCTGTGTAGGACCCTGATTTAGCTCACTGCAGTAGAAGGTTATTTAAGATGATTGTATCTTCTGGATAAGAACGTCTGCTAAATGACTAAAATGTACATTTAAAATAATCTATTAGAGAATCACTGGTGTAAGCACCACAAATATATGTTTCCCCTTTTCATTCCTCTCTCTCTCTCTCTCTCTCTCTCTCTCTCTCTCTCTCTCTCTCTCCCTACCATCACTTCTTTCTCCCCTTTTCCCCTTTTCATTCCTCTCTCTCTCTCTCTCTCTCTCTCTCTCTCTTCATCACTTCTCTCTCTCTCTCTCCCTGTCTCTCTCTCTCTCCCTCTCTCTCTCTCTCTCTCTCTTTATCACCTCTCTCTCTCTCTCCATCACTTCTCTCTCTCTCTCTCTCTCTCTCTCTCTCTCTCTCTCTCTCTTTCTCCATCACTTCTCTCTCTCTCTCTCCATCACTTCTCTCTCTCTCTCTCTCTCTCTCTCTCTCTCTCTCTCCCTGTCTCTCTCTCTCTCCCTCTCTCTCTCTCTCTCTCTCTTTATCACCTCTCTCTCTCTCCATCACTTCTCTCTCTCTCTCTCTCTCTCTCTCTCTCTTTCTCCATCACTTCTCTCTCTCTCTCTCCATCACTTCTCTCTCTCTCTCTCTCTCTCTCTCTCTCTCTCTCTTTCTCCATCACTTCTCTCTCTCTCTCTCCATCACTTCTCTCTCTCTCTCTCTCTCTCTCTCTCTCCCTGTCTCTCTCTCTCTCCCCTCTCTCTCTCTCTCTCTCTCTTTATCACCTCTCTCTCTCTCTCCATCACTTCTCTCTCTCTCTCTCTCTCTCTCTCTCTCTTTCTCCATCACTTCTCTCTCTCTCTCTCCATCACTTCTCTCTCTCTCTCTCTCTCTCTCTCTCTCTCTCTCTCTCTCTCTCTTTCTCCATCACTTCTCTCTCCATCACTTCTCTCTCCCTACCTCCCCTTCTACCTGACACTCCAAAAATATTTTCTCCAGACTGCATCCAGGGTTTTAATATACTCTCCAGAAAAAAAAGAAAAAAAAAACCTTTTCAGAGGGAAAGTAATGCAATTATATTGCACTGTCTACCATGTCTATTAGTCCTTATGGCCTTGCGATACTAAAATGACACCTGCCTGTGAATGAAAGCCTACTCAGAATAAGGATATAGAGGTCACCAGCAGTCTACATTATGGCCTGTATGTGTCTTTGTGTGCAAGGTTAAAGGGTTGCTAAATAGGGCCATCCAGCTAACACAAGAGGGCGTGTTTTGGTCTACTATGCCCCGTTGGTTCCTAAACTCTTTCACTGCTGGCCTGGTGAGCTATTCAGACATCGACCAAAGGTTGTTTAATCAGAATCGGAGATGTTGTAGTCTAGTCCATATACAGAAATAGAAATATGATCGTCACGTTCCGATCTGTAAGCGTAGATTTTGTATTGAGGAATGTTGAATAGACTTATTTCAACCTTTTTTTTTATTGTTGGCCAATAAATCGGATATATTAACTAAACTGATTGGTCAACAAATTATAATACAAAAAAAAAAAAGAAGAAAAAAAACCACAAAAGCATCCTATTGAAAATGCTTGTCCAGGCGTAGCCTGTACCTACTGAGAGAACTCATTATGCCCTCCCGTCCCATGTTGTCTCCTTCTCTACTCTGTTATTATCTGATGCCCTACAATGTGAGTTTGTATTCCAGCCCGTGTCGCGTCGCGTTTAAGGGCTGTCATTATGTGTAATTATATATGCTAATGACGGTTGGGTTAACAACCCTGCAGTCTGACGAAACACTGTAATATTGATTTTAATCACATTTATGACCATGTCTGTAAAATACATAGAGAAAACTAGCAATATTTTCCCAAGACAAAACTGTATAAAACCATGCTTACTTTTTGTTTGTGGTGATATCATTTCAATATTGGTGAGTAATGTGAGTAATTCGGGATCCTTTTTTAACAAACAAAATGTACAATTAAATGTAAAGATATAGCCTTTTAGGTATAGTAGATGACCACAAAATGCAAGGTAATAAGTAATGTGATGGACAACAACGTTTTTTATTATAATAATATGTTTTTTTAAATAACCTTTATTTAAGTCAGTTAAGAACAAATTCTTATTTAAAATGACGGGGTTAATTAATTGCCTCATTCAGGTGTAGAACGATAGATTTTTACTTTGACAGCTCGGGGATTCGATCCAGCAACCTGTCGGTTACTGGTCCAACTCTCTAACCAGTAGACTACCTGCCGCCCCGGACGTTCACCCAGATAAGGTATATTATACATCCTTGCATGCTACGTTGATTCCCTGTCCAAAAGAAATAACGTAAATCGTAACAGGCCTATATAAAATGGCATACCCAAACATGTAGGCTGTAGTCTACCGTCGAAAAAATATGCGGGAGACTCGTAACCTATGGCTTTGTTGAACTGTGTTTTGTGGACTCGAAAATGCAAATTCATAATTTAATATCAATGACAACGTAGAAAAAAAGATATATGGACTGATCCAGAGTAGGAGCCGGGTAGGACGGGTAGTTGGACTGATCCAGAATAGGAACCAGGTAGGACGGGTAGTTGGACTGATCCAGAATAGGAGCCGGGTAGGACGGGTAATTGGACTGATCCAGAATAGGAGCCGGGTAGGACGGGTAGTTGGATTCAGGTATATCTGATACAGAATAGAAGCCGGGTAGGACGGGTAGTTGGATTGAGGTATATCTGATACAGAATAGAAGCCGGGTAGTTGGATTGAGGTATATCTGATACAGAATAGAAGCCGGGTAGAACGGTAGTTGGACTGAGGTATATGTGATACAGAATAGAAGCCGGGTAGACATGTACTTGGACTGGGCGAACAGCAACAGCTGCTCCTTTATTCATAACCAATCAGCATCCCAATAAAGATGACGTTTCGGTGTCCTACGTCAGCCCGATGGCGATAGAGTAGAGTTGGCGCAAGGGAGTTTGAGTGGGAGATAGAGACTAGCGTGCACCATCACAGCACAAGGACCAAGGCACCGGAGAACAGACTCTCACACCCACCCCCCCCCCCTCCCGCCGCCCTTCTCCACCGACTAACACAGCTACTCTGTGGCTGAACAAGTCCGGCTGCAACACCCGGTTAATAATCAGCCAGCACCGGTCGGTACACAGGCGACTGCTCTATACCCGCAGTCCGGAGGAAAAACAACCAGCTTCAAAACTGTTGCACCACGTTTTTAAAGTGGACCTTACGCCGCCTTACTTCTTGGACATGGGCGATATGGGGGATCCACCAAAAAGTAAGTGGAGCTGGTTTTGGCTCGGGATACCATTCAAATCAAGTGTCTATTCTATTCTATTCTATTCTATACTAAGTGATGCAAAACTGAGGCTAAATTAGACTCATTTGTAAGTCGATTTGTTTTCTTTGCAGTTTGTCACCGGTTTGTACAAAGTTTATTGTCGTAGCAGGTTCCATTTAATGAAAACGTTTCCGATCTCAAGGATACACCGTTTCAATGCCTGTAAAGTTACTTTAGATCATTGAATAGCAGTGCGCATTTAAAACTAGTCTATAGAACATTCATAAATAATGGTATTATCGTTCATAAACAATGTATATTATATATAATGAATTAAAACAAATAAGTAATTCATGTTATTATTATTATTAATAATATGGTTGTTGTTGACATTTTGTCGATTATAGTATTTTCCCCTTGTTGAATAGATGTTTGTTCTCAACGGCAAATGTAGAACCCTCTTCTGACGACATCACTATGGGACAGTCATTATACTCAATATAATCCTTAGAATCCTCCTAATATATATATATATATATATATATATATATATTGTAATATTTTTCTCCTGACTTGGTTCTCCAGAAAAGCGGCTGATCTCGCTGTGTGTCGGCTGTGGGGACCAGATCCATGACCAGTATATTCTGCGGGTCTCTCCGGACCTCGAGTGGCACGCTGCCTGTTTGAAGTGTGCGGAGTGTAATCAGTATCTGGACGAGTCTTGTACCTGCTTTGTCCGAGACGGGAAAACCTACTGTAAAAGAGACTATGTTAGGTAAGAGCTGTATGTTATGAATATCATAGTGGTTAAAAAACATTGTTTATTATTGATTGACTGCTTGACACATTTCACGTATTAACTGTCTATCTTATCATAACATGGTTATACATGGGACGTGAACATTTTATTTTACCCTCACTATCATATCTGAATGGTCGGGAAAACTCTATTTTTAAAGTAGGTAATATTTATATATTCTACTATTAAAAATATCTATTTTATATTTTCAGACTACATGAGGGTTAATATCGATGATTAGCATAATTGCATGTGAGCTGGTTATTGTATTGCCATTATAATCATAAAGTTACCAGCAATAAACCACAACTAGGTTTTCTATTGATAAAAAGACAATAAATATATTGTTGAAACCACATCAGGACTAATACAGTTATGACAGAACATGAGGCTACATGTTGAACACGTTAGCATATTCAATACAAACGTTTTTTTTTTTTTTTTTAGAAACATATTATTTAATGTAACCTTATAGCAATATTATTTTGCTGCATTGATGACCATAACGTGAGTCAATAGATCCGATTTTAATAACATATAATTGGCCAAATACATTGGACGACCTACAACTAGTCTACAATTGAATTTAGATTAATTTATTTTAATTTTTATGATTTGTAGCTTTATCGCGTGTAATGTAAATAATAATTATAATCATAATAATGTTACAATAAGTCTTCTAGGAATATTTAGAGTTATACTAGGGTCTATATCTCTACGCTCATGATATTTGTTCCATTCTTCTCTGTTACCACAGAATAGGTCTGTGCTTTGTTTTTACTAATGTACTATTTTACACGGGTTTCAAGTCATCTCATGTGGTATAAACATAACTAAATATTCAGGTCTAACATTCCTGCTTTAATAAAAAAAAATCTGCCCTTCTGCTTGTCCTATTATGTCTGCTGCCCAGAGACAGTATTAGCCTAACAGTGGGCCTTGGTGACACCGTTAGCTGACTCTCTAACCGGTCACCCAATCTCTCTCTCCTAACCCCTCTCTAGGTTATACGGGATAAAATGCGCTAAATGTAACATCGGTTTCAGCAAGAATGACTTCGTGATGAGAGCTCGCTCCAAGGTGTACCATATCGAGTGTTTTCGGTGTGTGGCCTGCAGCCGACAGCTCATCCCGGGGGACGAGTTCGCTCTGAGGGAGGATGGCTTGTTCTGCCGGGCCGACCATGACGTCGTGGAGCGGGCAACAATGGGCGTCGGAGACCCCCTCAGCCCCCTCCACCCGGCCAGACCTTTACAAATGGCAGGTAGGTTAACAATTTATATCAATGGCAAGGGTTGTTTTGTTGTTGTTGTTGTTGTTGCTTTCAGTTGGCTTGTATATGTGTTGTTGGTGTTTGGTCATTTGGTTGATGATGTATTAGTTGAAAACTTTGTTTTCAGACAACGGGCATTCTTTGTGAATACAGGCTGTTAATATTGAGCACATAAAGACACCGATGAATGTATAGTAACATCGTCGATAAAAACGTTTTTTTTAATTGGTCTGCGTTTTTCCAATGTCCGTGACACAATACGAACATATATATATAAACAGATACCACGAAACGTTTCATGGGAGTATCTTGTCTTGATGTAGCGAGTTTATTTCAACAGTAGGGGCTGCGTTTCAATGAACACGTTTAACTCTAAATACATTCTGGAATCATCTGAATATGATTTGCGCATCTATTGGCTAATATAGTTGTTTATATGTCATGAATATATATATATATATATATATATATATATATATATATATATATATATATATATATATATATATATATATATATATATATATATATATATATATATATATATAGCCTATATTACTATTGGCTAATATAGTTGTTTATATGTCATGAATATATATATATATATATATATATATATAGCCTATATTTCTATTGGCTATTATAGTTGTTTATATGTCATTAATATAGCTTATATTTCTATTGGCTAATATAGTTGTTTATATGTCATGAATATATATATATAGCCTATATTACTATTGGCTAATATAGTTGTTTATACATCATGAATATATATATATATAGCCTATATTACTATTGGCTAATATAGTTGTTTATAAATCATGAATATATATATATATAGCCTATATTACTATTGGCTAATATAGTTGTTTATATGTCATGAATATATATATAGCCTACATTACTTGATACAATAAGCGGCACGAAGTTATTGTGAATCACAAATGAGGATTTAAAAAAAAAATGTATTAATTAAACCTTTAATTAATAAAAAATTAAAAAATCCTCATTTGTGATTGTATACATTGTATATATTTGTATTGTATTGTATATATTTGATTATTATTAGGTCAATAGTGTGGTGCATGTCACTTATGAAATCATTCGCATTTGCTAGTGCTCTTTGTCAAGGTACCTCACAAGAGGGAGAATATGTGAACAACGGCTTTCTTTACATAGTTCCAGTTGAATTATGAGGGAATATAAATGGTGTTTGTTTGTTTGTTTGACTTGGTTAGATGTTTCGGAAGTATCGCCAGTCTACATATATAAAGATGAAAATGATATATCGTGTTTGTACTGAAATTTAAGGGGCCTAAAGCCTTGATTAAATGTAAACGTGTCACAATATATGATGTGATTGTATTATGTGGCTCTTTAGGGTGAATTAGACAAGCCCAGTTAGTTGGCCATGCACTTTATATTGTCGGATGTACTATTTCCTCAGACTGCATACATGTTAGGCCTATGTGTAACCGATAGTCACAGTTAGTGCTGACGTTATGGCCGGATTGAAAAACAGACTAGATAACCGAAGCTCGGGCAGATGGCCACAGCAATATTTTGACGAGACTTCGTTCTTAATTGAATTATTAAATTAAAAGGTATTGTACCAATCTAGTGAGAATCCTTTTCGACTTTTATGTATCTATAAATACATATATATATTTTTAAAACAACGTATTTGACAGTTCACTCTTTCCCATTGCCTGCGCCATGGTCCACGTTTAACGCAGCAAAATATTGACCCCCTTTTCCAATACAAGTAATTTAGACATATATGCTAAAAGTGACATGAATGCACTTTCACTAAAAGTAAAAAATAAATGATATAGAGGCTAATATCTAAGTATAGCCTATCCATGCGTAATAAGGTAACGATGTTAGGTGTTCATTCAAAATCCCAGTGGTAGGCTATCTCTATAAACTATGATACATGACAATGCTCTTTCTCTTGTTGTTGATTTAAATGACATTTTAAACACTGTCTATCAAATGGGAAAGGGGGGATACCTAAACAGTTGTACAACTGAATGCATACAACCGAAATGTGTCTTCCGCGTTTAACCCAACCCCTCTGAATCAGAGAGATGCGGCGAGGGGGGGCTGTCTAAAATCGACATCCACGTTTTCCGCTCCCGGTGGAACAGCCTTGCTCACCGGGTAGAACGACAGATTTTTTTTGTGTTTTATTTTACCTTGTCAGCTCGTGGATTCGATCCAGCAACCTTTCCTGTTACTGGCCCAAACGCTCAGTGACTTCAATGGAAAAAAATGTAGGCCTAATATAAGTTTGGACAACTGAAATGCGAACAGCAGTGATAATGATAGGTCAAGCATAGAGTTGGTTGATAGCTGATGTAATAACACATTACCATGAGACCCGGATAACATCACGCTGAATGGATACTCCATACTAGGTGCTGTTTTGGAGGCTACCATGAGTTACTGTACTGGTATACTTTTCAGAGTCTACGTTTTTGTAATCTCAATTTTAGTATCCAACACAGTGTCTTTATATACCTGATAAATAATATTTTATTTTGTATTTCCTTTTCTGTTTCTCAACAGCAGAACCAATATCAGCCAGACAACCCGTGCTCCGACCACACGTTCACAAACAACCGGAGAAGACAACACGCGTCCGGACTGTTCTTAACGAAAAACAGCTCCACACGTTGCGGACCTGCTACAACGCAAATCCCCGACCAGACGCTCTGATGAAGGAGCAGCTTGTCGAGATGACCGGTCTCAGTCCCCGAGTCATCCGGGTCTGGTTCCAAAACAAGCGTTGCAAGGACAAGAAGAGGAGTATTCTGATGAAACAGTTACAGCAACAACAGCCCAACGACAAAACGGTGAGGACCCTGTCTGATCTTTATTTCAATAAAGGATTCAAAACAGTGGTGTTCTTATCGGTCGGAAAATGCTGGTAGCTGTTGTAACTGTTTCATTATAATACTTCTATTCTTGTCTGGTCATTTGTTTTCATGAAATAATTTGAGGTGAAATAGAAACGGAGACACGGTCCTATACGTCTGCCTGTGGATGCGTGAGATATATCCACACGCAGGCGCATAACTTGCTATTATTTTTTATTTATTTAGGCCACACACACACACACACACACTCACACACACACACACACACACACACGTGTCAACATGATCGTTACGCATAAACATTTCCATCATATTCTAAATACCTAATGTTGTGTTTATGTTGTTGGGTTAATGTTGACGTGCTAATTTTAAACTTTATATGACGATCAGTTTCTCTGGGACTATCTGCAGAATATCCAGGGAATGACGGGCACTCCGATGGTGGCGGCCAGCCCGGAGAGACACGACGGTGGTTTACAGGCTAACCCAGTGGAGGTGCAGAGTTACCAGCCGCCTTGGAAGGTCCTTAGTGACTTCGCGTTGCAGAGTGACATGGATCAACCCGCGTTTCAACAACTGGTGAGTCCAGGTAGAGGAGACCGTAGACTGTACTTTAACACAGCTGGTGAGGAGACCGTAGACTGTACATTAACACAGCTGGTGAGGAGACCGTAGACTGTACTTTAACACAGCTGGTGAGGAGACCGTAGACTGTACTTTAACACAGCTGGTGAGTCCAGGTAGAGGAGACCGTAGACTGTACTTTAACACAGCTGGTGAGTCCAGGTAGAGGAGACCGTAGACTGTACATTAACACAGCTGGTGAGTCCAGGTAGAGGAGACCGTAGACTGTACTTTAACACAGCTGGTTAGTCCAGGTAGAGGAGACCATAGACTGTACATTAACACAGCTGGTGAGTCCAGGTAGAGGAGACCGTAGACTGTACATTAACACAGCTGGTGAGGAGACCGTAGACTGTACATTAACACAGCTAGTGAGTCCAGGTAGAGGAGACCGTAGACTGTACATTAACACAGCTGGTGAGTCCAGGTAGAGGAGACCGTAGACTGTACATTAACACAGCTGGTGAGTCCGGGTAGAGGAGAACCGTAGACTGTACTGGTGAGTCCAGGTAGAGGAGACCGTAGACTGTACTGGTGAGTCCAGGTAGAGGCGACCGTAGACTGTACATTAACACAGCTGGTGAGTCCGGGTAGAGGAGAACCGTAGACTGTACTGGTGAGTCCAGGTAGAGGAGACCGTAGACTGTACTGGTGAGTCCAGGTAGAGGAGACCGTAGACTGTACTGGTGAGTCCAGGTAGAGGAGACCATAGACTGTACATTAACACAGCTGGTGAGTCCAGGTAGAGGAGACCGTAGACTGTACATTAACACAGCTGGTGAGTCCAGGTAGAGGAGACCGTAGACTGTACTGGTGAGTCCAGGTAGAGGAGACAGTAGACTGTACATTAACACAGCTGGTGAGTCCAGGTAGAGGAGACTGTAGACTGTACATTAACACAGCTGGTGAGGAGACCGTAGTCTGTACATTAACACAGCTGGTGAGTCCAGGTAGAGGAGACCGTAGACTGTACATTAACACAGCTGATGAGTCCAGGTAGAGGAGACCGTAGACTGTACTGGTGAGTCCAGGTAGAGGAGACCGTAGACTGTACTGGTGAGTCCAGGTAGAGGAGACCGTAGACTGTACATTAACACAGCTGGTGAGTCCAGGTAGAGGAGACAGTAGACTGTACTGGTGAGTCCAGATAGAGGAAACAGTAGACTGTACTTTAACACAGCTGGTGAGTCCAGGTAGAGGAGACCGTAGACTGTACATTAACACAGCTGGTGAGTCCAGGTAGAGGAGACCGTAGACTGTACTGGTGAGTCCAGGTAGAGGAGACCGTAGACTGTACTGGTGAGTCCAGGTAGAGGAAACAGTAGACTGTACATTAACACAGCTGGTGAGTCCAGGTAGAGGAAACAGTAGACTGTACATTAACACAGCTGTTGAGTCCAGGTAGAGGAGACTGTAGACTGTACATTAACACAGCTGGTGAGTCCAGGTAGAGGAGACCATAGACTGTACATTAACACAGCTGGTGAGTCCAGGTAGAGGAGACCGTAGACTGTACTATATTACTAAACTGTCTGTCTGCTAGACAGTGTGAACGAAATCACGAATAACGATTACAGTAACATTAGAGTAAAAGTTAGGTTATTGTCATTTTAAGTTTATAATATTTGATATTATTTTCTGTAAATTAGGCTATTAATATAGGTCGTATTGAGGTCGATATGTGGATTTATTCTATTGTATTGTCTAAAATATATTTAAATTGATATGTTGAATAATGTAATCTTATATATTACATTGTTCATTTGTTTTGTTCAGGTCCATTTTTCGGAAGGAGGACCTGGTTCCAACTCGACAGGGAGCGAAGTCGCCTCGATGTCATCCCAACTTCCAGACACACCCAACAGCATGGTTTCGAGCCCTATAGAGGCGTAGGGCCTCGGTGACCGACTGTAGACTACGTTAGACTATTGTCATATTTCTGACTGATGATGAAGTGATGCTAGTTGGGCAAAGGGAGGGCGGACTGACTGACAACTGAGAGAGAGAGAAGAAACAAAAATGACTCGGGGTTGAAAGAAACAAAAATGTCACTCTCTTGTTGATTTCATTCGAACTGAGAGATTAAAGAGAATCCTCCTCATGCAACTGCACGAAGCCTCTTTAACAACTACTGGTTGTAGTTTTACACTGTGAAGACAATCATGGATTATTAACCTATCTAGATCTGTCCATATGTCCGTCATACGTCCGTCTGTCCACGCCGCCGCAAAAAAACAACCCTGGAGAAGAGGACATGAGAGGACAATGGAGCAGTCTATGGGCTCTATTCAATCTGTGTTGCTAAAGCGTTACATATTGCGCGATAGACATTTCAAGCTAATTTCCTATTTAGCTGACATATGCAGCGATTACCATGAATGCAGTCTCCGCTAACGCGGGGAACATTGCCGCTGCAACGCTGAACGTCAGCTATACGGTTTGAATAGAGCCCTAGAAGAAGAGCGTGTTTCCAGGAGCGGTGGAGAGAGCGGTGGAGAGCGGTGGAGAGAGCGTTGGAGAGAGCGGTGGAGAGCGGTGGAGAGAGCGGTGGAGAGAGCGGTGGAGAGCGGTGGAGAGAGCGGTGGAGAGAGCGGTGGAGAGCGCAACTGCCTGCACCATAAAGTGTCTGCGACTCATGCGTAGCGAGATGTGTAGATCTCACTACGTCAACCACGACTGGTGCTGCCCGTTGGAAACTCCTGGTAACAGTTTGACAAAATAAATAAATAATAATAATACAACACCATACATACATACACTCCTGGACCCATGGACCTCTAGGAAAAATATGAACTTTATTATTGAAGATGAAATCTGGTTCTACATTTGCGCATTGTTGTGCATAACGTTTGAATATACAAACAAATGACTGGCTATTCTGTTTCTATAAAATAAATTGACCTGAGATTCTCCTCCTGATCTGATGCCGTTTGGAGGGGATTGCAAATATTGCTTTTCAATTATTTTGTTATTATCTCCATGATAAAGCCCAAGTAGGCCTACTTAAGCATTGCAACAAGGTATACCTCTATTTTGCCACAAGCTACGTGGGACTTTTATGTGTGAGTTTGTGTCCATTCAAGAATATGTTTTTTTTCTTTCCCAAAGATGTGTATAGTTATAAGTTATAATGACCGTTTTTTTTCTTTGTTTGTTCCTGTTAAACAAAATTATTTATTATTTATTGTTGAAAGACTTGCCACTTTTTTTGTGTAACTTTTCTTTACTGAAGTAAAAAAAGAAAAAACGATTGTACCGTGGTCTCTGAATTATCTATCCTAATTGTATGTGTCCTGTCCCTTTCTTAAATATTATTAATAAAACAACGTCATATGTAGAAATACATCTCCAGGATTATTTCACTAATATGACGGCAGATATAGTATGCATGTATCTTGGTCCTCACGCTGAATTCATCCTACTATTTAAGACCTCCTTAGGACTATATTGCAGTGTTTCGTGTTTTAAAAAGTTACTTGACTCGGTTAAAAATAACATTTGCGATAGCAGTTACTGAGCAATACGACGTCTATAATATAGTCTGCACCTCTCTTGGTCTTCGTTCTGCAATCATCCCATCATTTTACACCTGTTTTAGGCCTAGTGATTTCCTATGGAAGTCGATTAAAATTAAATATATATATATATATATATATAACTATGGTTAGAAGTATACTCGTGTTGGCTCAACTGATGTGTGGATTTAACTGCGTGTTGGTTCAATGCTTCGATGATTTATGCTAAATTCCATGATAAAACAGACGAAATGCAAGCTATAGGCTCTCATAGTTAGTTACTACAGTGAAAATGTGTTGGTTATATCATTCTGTGGGGGCCTGTATAGGCTTGCTGTCTGTGCTGATTTCGCATATGGCACGTAGCATTACGCATTAAAAAAAAGCAACGTACCCACTCCATATCCTAATACAGTAGACAGTTGCATTTATCTTAAATCCATGTCGCTGCTTTAAATCTGATTATGAGCAAGTGACTGTACAATAGCTGGCCCCATTATGCATTTTAAAACTAAACTTGAACACATGTCACGGACATATCTCTGACTTTGGGCCCTGGTAACCTAGCAAGCCTAGGCTACTCGGTAGGTGTAAACCGGGTTTGTAAGCGGGGCAGAGATGTGCGTGTCGTTCCTCTTCAGTGACTGTAGTTAGCCTTTCATATGTGTTACACCTCCTAATATTAACAGAATATCTCAATCCATTGAATACGTTTGAAGAACGGGCTATTATATACTAATCATTACAATTTACACTACAGTTTTGTCACTGTGCATGTGAAATTATATTACATTCTAAAATAACATTTGAACGTTGGCTATCAGATTTTATGGGATTTTTATGTATATTATTTAGTTTTTTTAGTAAGAGGGTTACATTTGGGGTGAATGATGTCAAATGATCACTAAATAGCCATCTATTCAAAACGCATATTGTGACTAGTAGGTCTACAGTATCTATAGATATGCATCTAAAATACCACCTGGGACTACTACATCTTTCTTACATTCAAAGATATATATTTTTTAAATCAAATAGAAAGAAAAACTCTGATATCATGACTTAAACCCAGACATATAAATAGAACCAAACATATTTCAAACTCCCTTGAAACACAAATTCAACTTCACTTCCAAAGTTTATTGTATTTGGACCATAGAACGACAGACCAGTGGAGAGGATTGGGATGGAACACTAACCACCCAGCAGCACCTCACTATGCAGAATCGCATTAGGCCCAACAAAGCCTCGGCCTGAGGTCTAACCTAGAAATGGCTATGAGAGAGAGAGTGTGTGTAGTGTGTGTGTGTAGTGTGTGTAGTGTGTGTGTGTGTGTGTGTGTGTGGGGGGGTGGTATAGAGCTTTATTGCCAGCCAGCCCTACGATAAACTACTGAAGCACAATTCCCTTGGGTGCAGGGAAACAAATAACAAGATATATAGAGAAGAAGAGAGGTACCAGCTTCATAAAGAGAAGAAGAGGAGTACTAGCGTCATAAAGGGCACTCAAGACACTTTTAACCTGCCTGCCCGTCTGCCTGCCTGCCTGCCCGTCTGCCTGCCTGCCTGCCCGTCTGCCTGCCTGCCTGCCCGTCTGCCTGCCTGCCTGCCCATCTGCCTGCCTCCCTGCCCATCTGCCTGACTGCCTATCTGCCTGCCTCCCTGCCCGTCTGCCTGCCTGCCTGCCCGTCTGCCTGCCTGCCTGCCCGTCTGCCTGCCTGCCTGCCCATCTGCCTGCCTCCCTGCCCATCTGCCTGACTGCCTATCTGCCTGCCTCCCTGCCCGTCTGCCTGCCTGCCTGCCCATCTGCCTGCCTCCCTGCCCGTCTGCCTGCCTGCCTGCCCATCTGCCTGCCTGCCTGCCCATCTGCCTGCCTGCCCATCTGCCTGCCTCCCTGCCCATCTGCCTGCCTCCCTGCCCGTCTGCCTGCCCATCTGCCTGCCTGCCTGCCTGCCCATCTGCCTGCCCATCTGCCTGTCTGACTGCCTTGCCTTGCCTTGCCTTGCCTTGCCTTGCCTTGCCTTGCCTTGCCTTGCCTTGCCTGTCTGTCTGTCTGTCTGTCTGTCTGTCTGTCTGTCTGTCTGTCTGTCTGTCTGTCTGTCTGTCTGTCTGTCTGTCTGTCTGTCTGACTGACTGACTGACTGACTGACTGACTGACAGTAACATTCTAATCTCAGTAACATTCTAATCTCAGTGAACCAGTCAGTAACATTCTAATCTCAGAGAACCTGTCAGTAACATTCTAATCTCAGTGATCCCCTCAGTAACATTCTAATCTCAGTAACATTCTAATCTCAGTGAACCCGTCAGTAACATTCTAATCTCAGTGAACCCATCAGTAACATTCTAATCTCAGTGAACCCCTCAGTAACATTCTAATCTCAGTAACATTCTAATCTCAGTAACATTCTAATCTCAGTGAACCCGTCAGTAACATTCTAATCTCAGTGAACCCCTCAGTAACATTCTAATCTCAGTGAACCCCTCAGTAACATTCTAATCTCAGTGAACCCCTCAGTAACATTCTAATCTCAGTAACATTCTAATCTCAGTAACATTCTAATCTCAGTAACATTCTAATCTCAGTGAACCCCTCAGTAACATTCTAATGAACCCGTCAGTAACATTCTAATCTCAGTGAACCCCTCAGTAACATTCTAATCTCAGTGAAGCCCTCAGTAACATTCTAATCTCAGTAACATTCTAATCTCAGTGAACCCGTCAGTAACATTCTAATCTCAGTGAACCCCTCAGTAACATTCTAATCTCAGTGAACCCCTCAGTAACATTCTAATCTCAGTAACATTCTAATCTCAGTAACATTCTAATCTCAGTAACATTCTAATCTCAGTGAACCCCTCAGTAACATTCTAATGAACCCCTCAGTAACATTCTAATCTCAGTGAACCCCTCAGTAACATTCTAATCTCAGTGAACCCCTCAGTAACATTCTAATCTCAGTAACATTCTAATCTCAGTGAACCCCTCAGTAACATTCTAATCTCAGTGAACCCCTCAGTAACATTCTAATCTCAGTGAACCCCTCAGTAACATTCTAATCTCAGTGAGCCCCTCAGTAACATTCTAATCTCAGTGAACCAGTCAGTAACATTCTAATCTCAGTGAACCCCTCAGTAACATTCTAATCTCAGTGAACCCCTCAGTAACATTCTAATCTCAGTGAACCCCTCAGTAACATTCTAATCTCAGTAACATTCTAATCTCAGTGAACCCCTCAGTAACATTCTAATCTCAGTGAACCCCTCAGTAACATTCTAATCTCAGTGAACCCCTCAGTAACATTCTAATCTCAGTGAACCAGTCAGTAACATTCTAATCTCAGTAACATTCTAATCTCAGTGAACCAGTCAGTAACATTCTAATCTCAGTGAACCAGTCAGTAACATTCTAATCTCAGTGAACCAGTCAGTAACATTCTAATCTCAGTGAACCCCTCAGTAACATTCTAATCTCAGTGAACCCCTCAGTAGCATTCTAATCTCAGTGAACCCCTCAGTAACATTCTAATCTCAGTGAACCCCTCAGTAACATTCTAATCTCAGTGAACCCCTCAGTAACATTCTAATCTCAGTGAACCCCTCAGTAACATTCTAATCTCAGTGAACCCCTCAGTAACATTCTAATCTCAGTGAACCAGTCAGTAACATTCTAATCTCAGTAACATTCTAATCTCAGTGAACCAGTCAGTAACATTCTAATCTCAGTGAACCCCTCAGTAACATTCTAATCTCAGTGAACCCGTCAGTAACATTCTAATCTCAGTGAACCCCTCAGTAACATTCTAATCTCAGTGAACCCCTCAGTAACATTCTAATCTCAGTGAACCAGTCAGTAGCATTCTAATGAACCCGTCAGTAACATTCTAATCTCAGTGAACCCCTCAGTAACATTCTAATCTCAGTGAACCCCTCAGTAACATTCTAATCTCAGTGAACCCCTCAGTAACATTCTAATCTCAGCGAACCCGTCAGTAACATTCTAATCTCAGTGAACCCCTCAGTAACATTCTAATCTCAGTGAACCCCTCAGTAACATTCTAATCTCAGTGAACCCGTCAGTAACATTCTAATGAACATGTCAGTAACATTCTAATGAACACGTCAGTAACATTCTAATCTCAGTAACATTCTAATCTCAGTGAACCCCTCAGTAACATTCTAATCTCAGTAACATTCTAATCTCAGTGAACCCGTCAGTAACATTCTAATCTCAGTAACATTCTAATCTCAGTGAACCCGTCAGTAACATTCTAATCTCAGTGAACCCGTCAGTAACATTCTAATCTCAGTAACATTCTAATCTCAGTAACATTCTAATCTCAGTGAACCAGTCAGTAACATTCTAATCTCAGTGAACCAGTCAGTAACATTCTAATCTCAGTGAACCAGTCAGTAACATTCTAATCTCAGTAACATTCTAATCTCAGTGAACCCGTCAGTAACATTCTAATCTCAGAGAACCCGTCAGTAGGGAGAGACTACTCAAAATACAGAGTAGTCTGTCAGGCATCAGGCCTCGTCTCAGAGGGAGAAGCCTCGACATACAGAGTAGTCTGTCAGGCATCAGGCCTCGTCTCAGAGGGAGAAGCCTCGACATACAGAGTAGTCTGTCAGGCATCAGGCCTCGTCTCAGAGGGAGAAGCCTCAACATACAGAGTAGTCTGTCAGGCATCAGTCTCGTTTCAGAGGGAGAAGCCTCGACATACAGAGTAGTCTGTCAGGCATCAGTCTCGTCTCAGAGGGA
Source organism: Salmo trutta (assembly GCF_901001165.1). NCBI lineage: Eukaryota > Metazoa > Chordata > Actinopteri > Salmoniformes > Salmonidae > Salmo > Salmo trutta. Next base: position 44,122,432 of record NC_042983.1, on the reverse strand, counting down.
GAAGCCTCGACATACAGAGTAGTCTGTCAGGCATCAGTCTCGTCTCAGAGGGAGAAGCCTCGACATACAGAGAAGTCTGTCAGGCATCAGGCCTCGTCTCAGAGGGAGAAGCCTCGACATACAGAGTAGTCTGTCAGGCATCAGGCCTCGTCTCAGAGGGAGAAGCCTCGACATACAGAGTAGTCTGTCAGGCATCAGACCTCGTCTCCGAGTTCTATGACAATACACACTCCAAGCTGTTACTGAATCAGAGCTGACATTGGCATGCCAGGCAGGCAGTATACAGAGGGGACAGGAAAAACCTTGGTACGCTTTGGTTTTCTACCTCCCTGCTTCTATTTCAGCCAGATGCTTCACTTAAATTGCACCAGTTAGTACCACAGTAGATATGGAGTCCTGCCAACGCTTTTGGTGCTACTTGTGCTTTTAAAGCTTTTAATTTACTCTGCAGCAAGTCAGATGGTTAGCCTAAGACCTGGTGATGGCTTACAAGGACACTTGTTCGCTTTTAGCAACAATGGCTGAACAGGATAAACCTGGAAAGGCATGCATTATGCCATTCCCCTGACGGTGAGATTGCCTTAACGCTGTGTAGTGTAGTGTGTCTGTGGGATATTATTATTACCATAAAGAGACAGAGAATAAACTGGTGGTGTTTTGTCTCTTCTTACCATATGTTTTCCCTTGTTGTGTCAGTTGATGAACGCCACTCTGCTCGCTCTGGTTCTGGACAGCCACGGTAACGAAGTGTAGGTAAAGCAAGGCTATGCTCTCATGTTCTATCTAAATGAAAGCTGTTTTTCCCTTTTTCCATACAGATTTATCTCTTAGCAGTTGTTCACTTTGTTTTGAATCAAGCAAACACACTGTGTATATATATATATCTGTATATATTTCACCAGCCCTATATACATAGTCATTGAAGTTATTCAGGATTCATCAATTATCAATTAGTACAATATCATTCAGGGCTCTATTTTCGGCGGGCGCTAAAGAGGCACATGTGTCAAAAGCACGTTAGTTTGCAATTTCGACATATAAAAACTGACGCACTGGTATTTTCTAGCCATACCGTCAGGTTCGGTAATTTACATGTCTGACATCAGCTCACGTGCGTCGAGTTGGAAGGGTTGGTGGCAATATTTGAGGTGTGTCCTTAAAAACAAGTGCGAAAGTGACAATTTCATGCAGCGCTAAAATGGAAGTTGTAAGTCCTACAAATAGCATGTCTTAATAACGGTAACACAGTTGATAATGCCGTGGATATTGAGAGCAGAAGCACAGCCTTCCCAGCCATGATGCACAGTGAGCAGAAGCACAGCCTTCCCAGTCATGATGCACAGTGTCCATGGGACTAGAGAAGTGACTTTTTGTGCTGGTGAATCTTGTATTTAGAAGCATAACAAAACTATTGGTCCCCCCCCCCTATTTCGTAAAATTTGATAGAAAACCAAGCATAGCCTATCTTCCCCTTAATCAAGGCCAGTACAGCAGAAACACATCCCTGCTGCTTTTTATCCTGGCCATTAGCCAAATAGCCTATAAATAAAGGGCTTTTAAATTGTCTACCGAGAGTGCTTTGCTATATTTTGGAGTTTTTTTTTCTTCCCCCTCATGCTTTTTCATTATTCACAATTCACATACAGTACCTGCATACTTCATTTTTCTTGTTCAAGTAGGCTATCCATCCCCATTTTCAAAGATTGACCCCTCGTCCGATTACCAAAGAAACTCTCCTCCAAACTATTCAGCCTCGCACATTGGCAACGACATTGACAGGAGCCTAGTATTTCGTAAAATATTAGAAAGATTCACGGTCCATGGGTTTATGGTGAAAACGTAGGCTACATGCAATACATTTTTTTTCTGCTATATCTGGAGAATTTGCACATATGATCTGGAAAGTTTTCGGTTTTCGTGATGTGAATTTAAAAAAAATATAAATTTGTGAGCAGTATAACAGTGGACATTCCTTTTTTCTCTTCATATTGAATCTTCATCCAGCTCCTGTGAAAAGATAGGATGTGTGTAGAAAAACCTCCATAGTCTAAGGCTACGTTTAGACAAGCAGGCCGATTCTGATCTTTATTTTTCCTCTTCTCACAAATGGGTCATTTGACCAATCAGATCAGCTATGGAAAAATTAAAAAATTTAAATCTGATGTGAATAGATCTGATGTGATTGGTCTTAAGACCATTTGGTGGAGAGAAAAAAATAATTGTTTTTAGAATTTGGCTTCCTGTGTAAACACAGCCTATGTTGCCTTGTCTGTATTATAGCGCAAGGGGAACAATTATGTTACCTAGAACTGTATTTAGACATAGCCTATTTAAGACACGTTGTTGGTTCATTAGAAATATACACTGTTTTTTTTAGGCCTTATTGATAGGCTACCTAATTTGATCTGACTTATTGACTACGTTTGAAATGTCCATGTCCAGACTATAATATACAGAATGCTTAGCCCTTATTTATTTATTTTATTTCACCTTTATTTAATTTAACCAGGTAGGCCAGTTGAGAACAAGTCCTTTATTTAACCAGGAAGGCCAGTTGAGAACAAGTCCTTTATTTAACCAGGAAGGCCAGTTGAGAACAAGTCCTTTATTTAACCAGGAAGGCCAGTTGAGAACAAGTTCTTTATTAAAGTGTGAGTCCCAAATGGCACCCTATTCTCTGTGTAGTACACTACTGTTGATCAGAGCCCTAGGTTTTATTTATTTTATTTCACCTTTATTTAACCAGGTAGGCTAGTTGAGAACAAGTTCTCATTTACAACTACGACCTGGCCAAGATAAAGCAAAGCAGTTCGACACATACAACAACACAGAGTTACACATGGAGTAAAACAAACGTACAATCAATAACAGGAAAATCTGTATACAGTGTGTGCAAATGAAGTAAGGAGGTAAGGGGAAAAAAAGGTCAATAGTGGCAAAGTATTTACAATTCAGCAATTTAAACTGGAGATGTGCAAGTAGAAATACTGGTGTGAAAAAAAGTGCAGAAAAACAAAAACAAATATGGGGATGAGGTAGGTAGTTGGTTGGATGGGCTGTTTACAGATGGGCTGTGTACAGCTGCAGCGATATATGTAAGCTGCTCTGACAGCTGACGCTTAAAGTTAGTGAGGGAGATGTAAGTCTCCAACTTCAGTGATTTTTCAATTCGTTCCAGTTATTGGCAGAAGAGAACTGGATGGAAAGGCTGCCAAAGGAGGTGTTGGCATTATGGATGACCAATGAAATATACCAGCTGGAGCACGTGCTATGGGTGGGTGCTGCTATGGTGACCAGTGAGCTGAGAAAAGGCGGAGCTTTACCTAGCATAGACTTATAGATGACCTGGAGCCAGTGGGTTTGGCGACGAATATGTAGCGAGGACCAGCCAATGAGAGCATACAGGTCGCAGTGGTGGGTAGTATATAGGGCTTTGGTAACAAAACAGATGGCACTGTGATAGACTGCATCCAATTTGCTGAGTAGAGTGTTGGAGGCTATTTTGTAAATGACATCGCCAAAGTCAAGGATCGGTAGGATAGTCAGTTTTACGAGGGTATGTTTGGCAGCATGAGTGAAGGAGGCTTTATTGCGAAATAGGAGGCCAATTCTAGATTTAACTTTGGATTGGAAATGCTTAATGTGAGTCTGGAAGGATAGTTTACAGTCTAACCAGATATTTGTAGTTGTCCACATATTCTAAGTCAGAGCCGTCCAGAGTAGTGATGCTGGACGGGCGGGCGGGTGCAAGCAGCGATCGGTTGAAGAGCATGCATTTAATTTTACTTGCATTTAAGAGCATTTAGAAGCCACGGAAGAAGTGTTGTATGGCATTGAAGCTCGTTTGGAGGTTTGTTAACACAGTGTCCAAAGAAGGGCCAGCTGTATACAGAATGGTGTTGTCTGCGTGGAGGTGGATCAGAGAATCACCAGCAGCAAGAGCAACATTATTGATATATACAGAGAAAATAGTTGGCCCGAGAATTGAACCCTGTGGCACCCCCATAGAGACTGCCAGAGGTCCGGACAACAGGCCCTCTGATTTGACACTCTGAACTCTATCTGAAAAGTAGTTGGTGAACCAGGCGAGGCAGTATTTAGAGAAACCAAGGCTGTTGAGTCTGCCGATAAGAATACGGTGATTGACAGAGTTGGAAGCATTGGCCAGGTCGATGAAGATGGCTGCACAGTACTTGTCCTTTATCGATGGCGGTTATGATATTGTTTAGGACCTTGAGCGTGGCTGAGGTGCACCCATGACCAGCTCAAAAACCAGATTGCATGGCGGAGAAGGTACGGTGTGATTCGAAATGGTCGGTGATCTGTTTGTTCACTTGGCTTTCGAAGACTTTAGAAAGGCAGGGCAGGATGGATATAGGTCTGTAACAGTTTGGGTCAAGAGTGTCTCCCCCTTTGAAGAGGGGGATGACCGCGGCCGCTTTCCAATCTTTAGGAAACTCAGATGATACAAAAGAGAGGTTGAACAGGCTAGTAATAGGTGTTGCAACAATGGTGGTGGATCATTTTAGGAAGAGAGGGTCCAGATTGTCTAGCCCAGCTGATTTGTAGGGATCCAGATTTTGCAGCTCTTTCAGAACATCAGCTGTCTGGATTTGGGTGAAGGAGAAGCAGTGGGAGGGGCTTGGGCGAGGGTTGGGGTAGCCAGGTGGAAAGCGTGGCCAGCTGTCGAGAAATGCTTAAGGAAAATCTCAATTATCAAGGATTTATCAGTGGTGACAGTGTCTCCTAGTCTCAGTGCAGTGGGCGGCTGGGAGGAGGTGCTCTTATTTTCCATGAACTTTACAGTGTCCCAAAACTTTTTGGAATTAGTGCTGCAGGATGCAAATTTCTGTTTGAAAAGGCTAGCCTTAGCTTTCCTAACTGACTGAGCATATTGGTTCCTGATTTACCTGAAAAGTTGCATATGGCGGGGGACTATTTGAAGCTAGTGCAGTACGCCACAGGGTGTTTTTGTGCTGGTCAAGGGCAGTCAAGTCTGGAGTGAACCAGGGGCTATATCTGTTCTTAGTTCTCCATTTTTTGAAAGGGGCATGCTCATTTAAGATAGTGAGGGAAGCACTTTTAAAGAACATCCAGGCATCCTCTACAGACGGGATGAGATCAATATCCTTCCAGGATACCCCGGCCAGGTCGATTAGAAAGGCCTGCTTGCAGAAATGTTTTAGGGAGCGCTTGACAGTGATGAGGGGTGGTCGTTTTACCGCGGATCCATAACAGAAGCAGGAAATGAGGCAGTGATCGCTGAGATCCTGGTTGAGAACAGCAGAGGTGTATTTAGAGGTTGGTCAGGATGATATCTATGATGATGCCCATGTTTACAGATTTGGGGTTGTACCTGGTAGGTTCCTTGATAATTTTTGTGAGATTGAGGGCATCTCGCTTAGATTGTAGGATGGCCGGGGTGTTAAGCATATCCCAATTTAGGTCACCTAGCAGTACAAACTCTGAAAATAGATGGGGGGCAATCAATTCATATATGGTGTCCAATGCACAGCTGGGAGCTGAGGGGGGTATATAACAAGCCGCAACAGTGAGGGACTTATTTCTGGAGAGATGGATCTTTAAAAGTAGAAGCTCGAACTGTTTGGGCATAGACCTGGATAGTATGACATATCTCTGCAGTAGATTGCAATTCCGCTCCCTTTAGCACTTCTGTCGTGACGGAAAATGTTGTAATTGGGGATGGAAATTTCTGAATTTTTGGTGGCCTTCCTAAGCCAGGATTCAGAAACGGCAAGGACATCAGTGTTGGCGGAGTGTGCTAAAGCAGTGAGTAAAACAAACTTAGGGAGGAGGCTTCTGATGTTAACATGCATGAAACCAAGGCTTTTACGGTTACAGAAGTTAACCAATGATAGCGCCTGGTGACACACAGGGCCTGGGTTTACCTCTACATCACCAGAGGAACAGAGGAGGAGGAGGATGAGGGTACGGCTAAAGGCTATAAGAATTGGTCGTCTAGTGCGTTGGGAACAGAGAAATAAAGGAGCAGATTTCTGGGTGTGGTAGAATATATTCAGGGCATAGTGTACAGACAAGGGTGTGGTAGGGTGCGAGTACAGTGGGGGTAAACCTAGGCGTTGAGTGACGATAAGAGGGGTTTCAACTCTAGAGGTGCCAGTTAAGCTAAGTGTGGTCTCTGCATTTATTGGGGGTGGGACAAGGGGCTATCTGATGCATGTTGATCAGGACTACAGGCTCCGCAGTAAAATAAAACAATGAGAGCTGCCCTAAACAACAGTATACAATGCATATTGACGTTAGAGAAAGGCATAAAGCAATCACAGGTGTTGATTGGGAGGGCTAAGACAACAACGGGTGAGACAACAATGGGTAAACAGCTATGACAACAACAACGGGTAAATGATGATGAGTGGGCAGAGAGGGTCAGTTAGCTACACACAGGGCCTGAGTTTGAGGCTGGGGCCGACAGATAAACAAAATGAAGTACCGTGTTAATGAACAGTCCAGTAGGCATCAGCTGTGTAGCCGAGTGATCATAGGATCCAATAAGCAGCAATGGACGAAACAGGGAGCCGTTTGGTAGTCGATTACTACTCAAGGCGAATGGGAGACACGGCGTTCAGGGAGCTAGTGGGCCGGGGCTAGCAGCTGGATCAACACCAACATCCATGACGCAGAGGTCGGTTGAGACCACATCGGCCAAATTACGTCAGTAGACCAGCAGACCAGCAGACCAGCAGACCAGTTGTGATGGATCGGCGGGGCTCCGTGTCGACAAAGGTTCCAGGCCAATTGGCAAGAGAGGTATTATAGTTGATGTATTTAGTTTGCTAGCAGGGGGAATGGGCCTAGCTCAAGGCTAGCTTGTGCATGCTTTTGGACAAGGGCGTTAGCCACAATAGCCACTCGGTTGCAACTAGCTAGCTGCAGAGTTTCGGTGTAATGGTCCAGAGCTTGCTGCAGGAATCCGGAGATGTAGTGGGAAAAAAAAGCAGTCCGATATGCTCAGGGATGATATCGTGCTGTGCAGACTGGCAGGTATTTTCCACGCTATCCAGGCTAAAGCAGCTGGTGTCCGAGCTAAAGGTAAAGGCCGCTAGCAGTGGCTAACAATGACAAAAAATCTAGGAGCTAATTAGCTGGCTTGCTTCTGATGGAGGTTCCAGTTATAAGGTTTAAAAAATAGCAGATCCGTACCCCATTGGGTGACGGGGGTTGCAGGAAGGTATAGTTCATTTGAAAATGGAAAAAATAGATCGAAATATAATGAAATGTATACCAAAACCCCCCCCGAAAAAGGCCATAGTTACATGGGACGAAAACAAACACGTCTTACTCCTCCGCGATCTTGGTACTGTATCAGTGTTAATGATCTAGCCAAGGTTTAATAAATCTTCTTCGGGATCTGTGTCCCTTCCACAGGTTGGTTGAGCTAACGTAGGCTAATGCGATTAGCATGAGGTTGTAAGTAACAATAACATTTCCCAGGACATAGACATATCTGATATTGTCAGAAAGCTTAAATTCTTGTTAATCTAACTGCACTATCTAATTTACAGTAGCTATTACAGTGAAATAATACCATGCTATTGTTTGAGGAGAGTGCACAGTTTTGAACATGAAAAGTTATTAATAAACAAAGTAGGCACATTTGGGCAGTCTTGATACAACATTTTCAACAGAAATGCAATGGTTCATTGGGTCAGTCTAAAACGTTGCACATACACTGATGCCATCGAGTGGCCAAAATCTAAATGGCACCTGGGCTGGAATAATACATTATGGCCTTTCTCTTGCATGTCAAAGATGATGGTGCAAAAAAAATACAAAAAAATGTTTAGTTTTTTCTTTGTATTATCTTTTACCAGATCTAATGTGTTATATTCTCCTACATTCCTTTCACATTTCCATAAACTGCAAAGTGTTTCCTTTCAAATGGTACCAAGAATATGCATATCCTTGCTTCAGGGCCTGAGTTTCAGGCAGTTAGATTTGAGAATGTCATTTTAGGCGAAAATTGAAAAAAAGGGGCGGATCCTTAATAACACTGTATTTCTAAAATGGAAGCTATGCAACTAGAACAATGTGGTCTGTATACATGTTCAACAAATTCAGCAAATTCGGGACATGCTCTTTAATTAATTAATTAAGCTACAACAGAATAATATTGTAATTGGAGTTGATGATCATTCAATACATAAAATACCATAAATACGCAACTTGAAACAACCATATATTTAGCCGTGGAGCACTTTCTGATTGGCCAGTGAGGGTGTCAAGCCTCGACACACCCACAAACTTGTTTATTCATCAAAACCCGGCCCTTTCGCTCCACCGCCAGCTACTGGGCCCAAATATTCTGGCTGTGAAAATAGCAAAAAAAATATTTCTGACAGATCCTATAATGCTACAGTCAGCGCTGAGGTTAACCATTGGTCATTTGGTTATAATAGAACCCATTGTAACAGTATGATTATGGCATCAGTAAATGCATTGAAAGGGGAACGTTTTCGTTGGCAGAGACGTTATTTTGCGGAGTCACCTTTACCACCGTGAACAGTTCTGACAGTGAGGTCAGTCATCTGGAACCACTGCTCATTGGTTTCTCAATACCCCCAATACCCCCAAAACCCCCTAAAACCCCCAATACCCCCTAATACCCCCAATACCCCATAATACCCCCTATTACCCACAATACCCACAATACCCCCAATACCCCCAATACCCACAATACCCCTATTACCCACAATACCCACAATACCCCAATACCAACAATACCCCCAATACCCCCTAATACCCCCCATTACCCACAATACCCACAATACCCCAATACCAACAATACCCCCAATACCCACAATACCCCCATACCACCCAATACCCCCAATACCCCCAATACCAACAATACCCCATACCACCCAATACCCCCAATACCCCCAATACCTACTAATACCAACAATTCCCACAATTCCCACAATATCCCCAATAAAACCAATACGCCCAATACCCACTAATACCCCCAATACCTCCAATACCCCCAATACCTCCAATATCACCAATACCCCCAATATACACAATACCCACAATACCCCCAAATACCCCAAATACCCCCAATACCCACTAATACCCCCAATACCTCCAATACCACCAATACCCCCAATATACACAATACCCACAATACCCCCAAATACCCCCAATACCCCCAATACCGACAATACCCCCAATACCCCCAATACCCCAATACCTCCAAAACGCACAATACCCCCTAATACCCTCAATAGCCCTAATACACAATACCCACAATACCCCCTAATACCCCCCAATTCCCCCAATACCCCTAATACCCCCCAATTCCATCAATACCCCCAAAAATCACAATACCCCAATACCGACAATTCCCCCAAAACCCCCGATACCCAAAATACCCCTAATACCCCACAATACTCAATTCCCCCAATACCCCCAATACCCCAATACCCGCAACACCCCAATATCCCCCCCCAAAAAACAATACCCCCAATACCACCTAATACCCACAATACCCCCAATAACCACAAAGCCCCCCAATACCCACAATGCCCCCAATACCCCCAATACCCCCCAATACTCACAATGCACATTACCCACAATAACCCCAATTCCCCCAATGCCCCCAATAACTCCCAATACCCCCAACCCTCCCCCCCAAACCCCCAGTACCCCATACCAACGATACCCCTAATACCCACAATACCCCCCAATACCCCCAATAACCACAAATACCCCCAATACCCACAATTCCACCAATACCCACAATATCCCCAAAACCCACAATACCCCCGATACCCACAATACCCACAATGCCCCTCAATACCCACAATAACCTCCAATACCCCAATACACCCAACCCCCCCAATACCCACAGTAAGCACAATGCCCACAATACCCCCAAATACCCCCAAATACCCCCAATACCTCCCAAAAATCAAAACCCCCAATACCCACAGGACCCACAATGCCCACAAACCCCCCCCAAAAGCCCCCCAATACTCCCCAAACCCCCCAAAACCCCCCAACCCCCCCAAAACCCCCAATACCCACAGGACCCACAATGCCCACAAAACCCCCCCAATACCGCCCAAAACCCCCCAAAACCCCCAATACCCCCCAAACCCCCCAAACCCCCCCCAATACCCCACAAACCCCCAAACCCCCCAATACCCCCCAAACCCCCCCAATACCCCCAAAACCCCCCAATACCCACAACACCCACAAAAGACACATTGTATTATTTCCCGACTTCTTCCAAAATGGCACCCTAATCCCTATGTAGTGCACTACTTTTGACCTGGGCCCATAGGGCTCTGGTTAAAAGTAGTGCACTATTTCTAGAGAATAGGGTGCCATTTCAGACACAACCCCTGGATGAGTAGCGTCTCTCATATCGTTCGACAGCTTTGGTTTCTGACAATAACAACAGCGCTGTAATACCGTACAGGCACAACAAGACCAGACACACACCGAAACCCTTGAAGCATTAGATTCAGACAGATTTCTACAAAACAAAAAATGACTAAAACACATTTAGACTAGACCAGACAGACCAGTCGAACACTGTCTGAAACCCCTGAAGCATTATACCCAGGAACACAGATTGCTGCTTGTGAAAAATAAAGAAATGACAAAAATACATCACACACACAAGTATTTATCCTGATCCAGCTGTCTTACGGTGCAGGGTCATTTGTTTAGTCACACACAGTTACTCCAGGCTGACCGAGAGAGACAGATCCTCCACCCCAGAAAAACCTATGGATGAGGACTATTCTCCAATGTAAAGGGTCTCCGACTGGGACAATTCTCCTGTCTAAGAGGGGTGTGATGAAGACTGTTCTCCTGTCTAAGAGGGGTGTGACGAAGACTATTCTCCTGTCTAAGAGGGGTGTGATGAAGACTATTCTCCTGTCTAAGAGGGGTGTGATCAAGATTATTCTCCTGTCTAAGAGGGGTGTGATGAAGACCATTCTCCTGTCTAAGAGGGGTGTGATGAAGACTATTCTCCTGTCTAAGAGGGGTGTGATGAAGACTATTCTCCTGTCTAAGAGGGGTGTGACGAAGACTATTCTCCTGTCTAAGAGGAGTGTGATGAAGACTATTCTCCTGTCTAAGAGGGGTGTGATGAAGATTATTCTCCTGTCTAAGAGGGGTGTGATGAAGACTATTCTCCTGTCTAAGAGGGGTGTGATGAAGACTATTCTCCTGTCTAAGAGGGGTGTGATGAAGATTATTCTCCTGTCTAAGAGGGGTGTGATGAAGACTATTCTCCTGTCTAAGAGGGGTGTGATGAAGACTATTCTCCTGTCTAAGAGGGGTGTGATGAAGACTATTCTCCTGTCTAAGAGGGGTGTGATGAAGACTATTCTCCTGTCTAAGAGGGGTGTGATGAAGACTATTCTCCTGTCTAAGAGGAGTGTGATGAAGACTATTCTCAGTTGTAGAGGACTTAGATGAGGACTATTCTCCTGTCTGAGGAGAGCGTGATGGGGACTATTCTCCAGTGTAAAGGGACTGCGACAAGGAGACTAAGAGGCAGGACAAAGGACCTTGATAGAATACCCCTCCGGCCTGTCTGGCTGCCTGACTGTATTCAGTTATTCAGCCATGTAAAGGCCTGGAACAAAAGCAGCTCTGTACCTGGAGCTACGGCCGAGGGGAACAATCGAGCTGGGGCCTCTGGATGAGACCACATTGAAATGTGGGGGAAGATAAGCATGGGGACTGGATCGTCCCCACGGTCCGGCGCCTGACTCCCAATAGCCCAACACTGGTTGTGGATGGAAAGCCACAGACAGAGACAGTGACAGAAGGCCAATGCACACAGCAGAAACTGTGTCAAAAGGTAAAGATAACAGAGTATTAATGTGAGATGAGAGCCTCGTATCATATGTTTTGATAGGCCAAAACATTTTAGGCAACACAAATGTTTTCTTTGAAAAACCATTGAAGAAATTTACCAACAAGCCGGTACAATCCGGTACACTTTTTTTTTACACTCACTGAGGTGAGATCACCCATGGTATATTTCAGAGAGCCACCAGTCAGGTGGAGGGTTGGAGGTTAATGTAACAGCACAAACTAAGCCTACATATATCTCAATGATAAAGCTATCCTGTTATACTTCAGTCTGGACTGGGAGGTGACACTGTTTTAGAGAGAAGTCTACATCACAAGTAGTACTTCAGCTGTCTGTCAGTGAGCATGGAGAGAGGCAGAGAGAGAGAGGCAGAGAGAGAGAGAGAGAGAGAGAGAGAGAGAGAGAGAAAGGTAGAGAAGGAGGGAAGGAGAGCAAGAGAGATATTAGAGATTGGGAGAGAGAAATGGGAAAAGAGGGTGAGAGAGAGGAAAGAGAGAGAAAGAGAGAGAGAAAGAAAGAGAGAGAGAGAGAGAGAGAGAGAGAGAGGGAGGGATGGAGAGATAGAGAGAGAGGATGTTCCTAGGCTCTAGTCTAGACAAACCTCTTTGGATGAAATGTGTTGATGAGGAGGACACTGCAAGTGTTACTTGTCAGCAGAGCGCCTGTGAAAAGAAAATGCTAAGAGCCATTGAAGGGCCCAAGAGTCCCGCCACGAAGGTTCCTGCGGGAACCAGCCGGCCTGCTGAAAGAACCACACTTCAACTTTTTTTTAGTGTGTGGCACAAGACACCCAAAAGAGCCCTGCGTCTGTCCATCTGTCTCTCATAACACCGGTCACTTGGGCGACTCTCAACTCTAGTGGAAAGGCCAGGTCAGCAACAACAGCACGGTCGCATAGTAAGGAAGTAAGGAAAAAGTGGATCCACTTGGATACTTAGTGTTAGATCAGACAGAGCCACCAACTATCCAGCATCATCTCAGGCTCCTGAACAAATATCTACGTTTCCATTGACTACTCTGTGTCACGTCCTGATCAGTAAAGGGGTATTTTTGTTATTGTAGTTTGGTCAGGACGTGGCAGAGGGTGTTTGTTTAGAGTGTCTCGGGGTTGGTTGATCTATGTGCTTATGTAAAAGGGGTGTTTGTTTAGAGTGTTCCGGGGTTTTGGTCTATGTTCTATGTTAGTGTATTTCTATGTTCAGTCTAGTCTGTCTATTTCTATGTTTAGTTCATTGGATTGACCTTCAGTTGGAGGCAGCTGTTCCTCGTTGCCTCTGATTGAAAGTCCTATGTATAGGGGGTGTTTTTGTAATGGGATTTGTGGGTGGTTGTTCCTTGTTTTGTGTGTGTGCACCTGACAGGACTGTTAAGTGTCGTTTGTTGTTTTGTTTACGTGATTTGTTTGTTTTTTCCTTCTTTTGATTTATTAAAGAAGATGAGTATACACGTTCCCGCTGCACCTTGGTCTACTCCTTACGACGCCCGTTACACTCTGCAGTTTCGGCAATTTAACCACAATTTCCAAAATCTTTAATAATAACCTGAGATCGACTCCTAATGTTGTGGCTTAGCAGAGCAAATTACCTGAACTTTAAAACTTTATGATACTTTGTCCCATTTACTGCCCATCTCAATGTGATTCGCTAAGTACATTATATATACATATCCGGATTTTGTCTTAGTAGCCTTTTCCTGCAGTCAAATGACCTGGTCATAATTTCACAATTAATAAACATTATTTCAAAAAAACCTGCCGAAAATCTGTTGTTTCTATGTCAAACAGTTTCGTTATATTTCAGTCTTCTGTGATGTATATAAAGTGGAATATTGGGATGCAAACTCAACATGTAATACATTACAGCTCTATATCTGACATGGTACAGGGGTCTTCTTTTCGTTTAAGCCCATAACCATGTGTGTGAGGTGTATACTTTTGTTTCAAAGTAGATTTGTTTAAGACTACCAAGAAACCCTCTGTGTAGGACCCTGATTTAGCTCACTGCAGTAGAAGGTTAATAAGTTATTCTAGCAGTAGACATGTACACACAGAGGAATTTACGCACAAAGTCAACATAAAAAGTATACAATATAAACACAGAAATCAGAAAACTCTAGATAAAGGCTGAATAAAAATAATTTAAGCAGTCATCCAATTACTCCTTGTGTTATCTACTTATATGTACAGAACGTATATATTACTTATGCATAGATACACAACTTACGCTGATCGACCCCCCCCATACATGCGTTCATCAAAAGCTGTTTTTTTTCCTTCCCCTGAACGTTCTTTGTTTTCCAAAGCTTGAAAATTGGTGTCCACGACTCATAACAGACCCTCTTGTAAACCTCACTAAAGTACCTGACTGAAGATCAGGCATATTTAGCAGGCTGCCATAACTGTCTCTCTAGGAGCCCCTGTGTGGCTTTACCTGAAAGTAATTACGGTATTAGAAAGCTCACAGCGATCACGGAGATAGCATCTGGGAACCACGGCAACGCAAATCCTCCGGTGGTAGGGCATCAGTTGAAACATCAAATTGGTTCCTAGGAGCCTTGGCCACATTACTTTACTCATTTCCGGTGGAATTACTAAAAACTTTTATAAAGATTAAAGTACATTAGGAGAGGGGTTCGTATTTGATTGCTTAAAAATAAAGTTATA
>NC_042983.1:44097895-44105395 GCF_901001165.1 Salmo trutta | reverse complement strand
TTAGAGGTAATGGTGTTTATAAACCGAGGGAGCATGAGGAGAGGTTAGAGGTAATGGTGTTTACAGACAGAGGGAGCATGATGAGAGGTTAGAGGTAATGATGTTTATAAACCGAGGGAGCATGAAGAGAGGTTAGAGGTAATGGTGTTTATAAACCGAGGGAGCATGAGGAGAGGTTAGAGGTAATGGTGTTTATAAACCGAGGGAGCATGAGGAGAGGCTAGAGGTAATGGTGTTTACAGATAGAGGGAGCATGAGGAGAGGTTAGAGGTAATGGTGTTTACAGATAGAGGGAGCATGAGGAGAGGTTAGAGGTAATGGTGTTTATAAACCGAGGGAGCATGAGGAGAGGTTAGAGGTAATTATGTTTATAAACCGAGGGAGCATCAGGAGAGGTTAGAGGTAATGATGTTTACAGATAGAGGGAGCATGAGGAGAGTTAGAGGTAATGGTGTTTACAGATAGAGGGAGCATGAGGAGAGGTTAGAGGTAATGATGTTTATAAACCGAGGGAGCATGAGGAGAGGTTAGAGGTAATGATGTTTACAGACAGAGGGAGCATGAAGAGAGGTTAGAGGTAATGGTGTTTATAAACCGAGGGAGCATGAGGAGAGGTTAGAGGTAATTATGTTTATAAACCGAGGGAGCATCAGGAGAGGTTAGAGGTAATGATGTTTACAGATAGAGGGAGCATGAGGAGAGTTAGAGGTAATGGTGTTTACAGATAGAGGGAGCATGAGGAGAGGTTAGAGGTAATGATGTTTATAAACCGAGGGAGCATGAGGAGAGGTTAGAGGTAATGATGTTTACAGACAGAGGGAGCATGATGAGAGGTTAGAGGTAATGGTGTTTATAAACCGAGGGAACATGAGGAGAGATTAGAGATAATGGTGTTTAGTGTGTGTGTGTCTGTGTGTGTGTGAGTGTATGTGTGTGTGTGTGTCTGTGTGTGTGTGTGAGTGTGTGAGTGTATGTGTGTCTGTGTGTGTGTGTGTGTGTGTGTGTCTGTGTGTGTGTGTGTGTGTGTGTGTGAGTGTATGTGTGTCTGTGTGTGTGTGTGTGTGTATGTGTGTCTGTGTGTGTGTGTATGTGTGTGTGTGTGTGTGTGTGTGTGTGTGTGTGTGTGTGTGTGTGTGTGTGTGTGTGTGTGTGTGTGTGTGTGTGTGTGTGTGAGTCTGTGTGTGTGTGTGTATGTGTGTATGTGTGTCTGTGTATGTGTGTCTGTGTCTGTGTGTGTGTGTGTGTGTTTGTGTCTGTGTGTGTGTGTGTGTGTGTGTGTGTGTGTGTGTGTGTGTGTGTGTGTGTGTGTGTGTGTGTGTGTGTGTGTGTGTGTGTGTGTGTGTGTGTGTGTATGTGTGTATGTGTGTCTGTGTATGTGTGTCTGTGTCTGTGTGTGTGTGTGTGTGTTTGTGTCTGTGTGTGTGTGTGTGTGTGTGTGTGTGTGTGTGTGTGTGTGTGTGTGTGTGTGTGTGTGTGTGTGTGTGTGTGTGTGTGTGTGTGTGTGGGTGTGTGTGTGTGTGTAGGGTAGATGAGGTGGGGTGTGCATTTGTGCGTGTGTCACAGGTGAAGATGTCTGCCCTCTCTCTCTCGCTTGTACACAAACACACACACTCTCTCACACCTTATCACTTCACCTACTTTCCATGCGACATCTTCCCTGCTTATCAGCTCAAGAATCTGATACCTTATTTCACCTTGTTTCTGAAATATTCACAATATATAATTAAAAAATATATATATATAATCGTAACATGTAAAGTGTTTAGTCTCATGTTTCATGAACTGAACATAAAAGATCCCAGAAACGTTCCATACACACAAACAGCTTATTTCGCTCAGATTCTGTACACAAATTTGTTTATATCCCTTTAGTGAGCATTTTAAAATTTGGCAAGATAATCCATCCACCTGACAGGTGTGGTATATCAACAAGCTGATTTTAAACAGCATGATCATTGCACAGGTGCACCTTGTGCTGGGGACAATAAAAGGACACTCTAAAATGTGCAGTTTTGTCACACAACACAATTCCACAGGTGTCTCATATTTTGAGGGAACGTGCAATGCTGACTGCAGGAACGTCCACCAGACGTTAATTTAACGTTCATTTCTCTACCACAACCCGCCTCCAACTTTGTTTTAGAGAATTTGGCAGAACGTCCAACCGGCCTCACAACTATAAACCATGTGTAAATACGCAGGCACAGGACCTCCACATCCGGCTTCTTCACCTGCGGGATCGTCTGAGACCAGCCACCGGGACAACTGATGAAAATGAGGAGTATTTCTGTCTGTAATAAAGCCGTTTTTGTGGGGAAAACAAATTCTAATTGGCTGGATCCCCAGCGGCTGGGTCTGGCTCCCCACTGGGTGGACCTGGCTCCCCACTGGGTGGACCTGGCTCCCCACTGGGTGGACCTGGCTCCCCACTGGGTGGACCCGGCTCCCCAGTGGCTGGGCCTGGCTCCCCAGTGGGTGGACCTGCCTCCCCAGTGGCTGGGTCCGGCTACCCAGTGGCTGGGCCCGGCTCCCCAGTGGCTGGGCCCGGCTCCCCAGTGGGTGGGCCCGGCTCCCCAGTGGCTGGGCCCGGCTCCCCAGTGGCTGGGCCCGGCTCCCCAGTGGGTGGGCCCGGCTCCCCAGTGGGTGGGCCCGGCTCCCCAGTGGCTGGGCCCGGCTCCCCAGTGGCTGGGCCCGGCTCCCCAGTGGGTGGGCCCGGCTCCCCAGTGGCTGGGCCCGGCTCCCCAGTGGCTGGGTCCGGCTCCCCAGTGGGTGGGCCCGGCTCCCCAGTGGCTGGGCCCGTCTCCCCAGTGGGTGGGCCCGTCTCCCCAGTGGCTGGGTCCGGCTTCCCAGTGGCTGGGTCCGGCTTCCCAGTGGCTGGGTCCGGCTTCCCAGTGGCTGGGTCCGGCTTCCCAGTGGCTGGGCCTGGCTACCCAGTGGGTGGGCCTGTGCCCTCCAAGAACCACCCATGCGCCCATGTCCAGTCATGTGAAATCCATAGATTAGGAACGAATTTATTTATTTCAATGAACTGATTTCCTTATTTGAACTGTAACTCTGTAAAATCGATAAAAATTCTTGCATGTTGCGTTTATATTTTTGTTCACGTATAATTCAAGACCATGTTAAAGGGGCAAAGCCAAATTTGCGTTGAATAGTGAATAGACCAGTAGTCAATTAGCCAGTATAAATGTATTATTTTAATTTAAAATGCAGCCAAATGGTATCCTATCTCCTATATAGTGCACTATTTTTGCCCAGGAACCATAGAGCCCATTTGGGACCAAGTTCATTTAAAATTTTCTTTTACCTTTATTTAACTTGGCAAGTCAATTAAGAACAAATTCTTATTTTCAATGACAGACTAGGAACAGCGGGTTAACTGCCTTGTTCAAAGGAAAAAGGACAGGTTTTTTACCTTGTCAACTCTGTGATTTGAACTTGCAACCTTTTGGTTACTGGTCCAACGCTCTAACCACTAGGCTACACAGCCGGCCCCGTTGTTGCTCAACGCAACATCGTTTACATACAGTGGTGACACTGATTCGCTTAATAAAATGTAGTTTATATCAGTCCCTCCATCCTCATATATCAGTCCCTCCATCCTCATGGTGTCTATATCAGTCCCTCCATCCTCATGGTGTATATATCAGTCCCTCCATCCTCATGGTGTCTATATCAGTCCCTCCATCCTCATGGTGTCTATATCAGTCCCTCCATCCTCATGGTGTCTATATCAGTCCCTCCATCCTCATGGTGTCAATATCAGTCCCTCCATCCTCATGGTGACTATATCAGTCCCTCCATCCTCATGGTGACTATATCAGTCCCTCCATCATCATGGTGTCTATATCAGTCCCTCCATCCTCATGGTGTCTATATCAGTCCCTCCATCCTCATGGTGACTATATCAGTCCCTCCATCCTCATGGTGTCTATATCAGTCCCTCCATCCTCATATATCAGTCCCTCCATCCTCATGGTGTCTATATCAGTCCCTCCATCCTCATGGTGACTATATCAGTCCCTCCATCCTCATGGTGTCTATATCAGTCCCTCCATCCTCATGGTGTATATATCAGTCCCTCCATCCTCATGGTGTCTATATCAGTCCCTCCATCCTCATATATCAGTCCCTCCATCCTCATGGTGTCTATATCAGTCCCTCCATCCTCATGGTGTCTATATCAGTCTCTCCATCTTCAAATATCAGTCCCTCCATCCTCATGGTGACTATATAAGTCCCTCCATCATCATGGTGTCTATATCAGTCCCTCCATTCTCATGGTGTTTATATCAGTCCCTCCATCCTCATGGTGTCTATATCAGTCCCTCCATCCTCATATATCAGTCCCTCCATCCTCATGGTGACTATTTCAGTCTCTCCATCCTCATATATCAGTCCCTCCATCCTCATGGTGACTATATCAGTCCCTCAATCCTCATGGTGTCTATATCAGTCCCTCCATCCTCATGGTGACTATATCAGTCCCTCCATCCTCATGGTGACTATATCAGTCCCTCCATCCTCATATATCAGTCCCTCCATCCTCATGGTGTAAATATAAGTCCCTCCATCCTCATGGTGTCTATATCAGTCCCTCCATCCTCATGGTGACTATATCAGTCCCTCCATCCTCATGGTGTCTATATCAGTCCCTCCATCCTCATGGTGTAAATATCAGTCCCTCCATCCTCATGGTGACTATATCAGTCCCTCCATCCTCATATAGCAGTCCCTCCATCCTCATGGTGACTATATCAGTCCCTCCATCCTCATGGTGACTATATCAGTCCCTCCATCCTCATGGTGTCCATATCAGTCCCTCCATCCTCATGGTGTCTATATCAGTCCCTCCATCCTCATGGTGACTATTTCAGTCCCTCCATCCTCATATATCAGTCCCTCCATCCTCATGGTGACTATATCAGTCCCTCCATCCTCATGGTGTCTATATCAGTCCTTCCATCCTCATGGTGTCTATATCAGTCCCTCCATCCTCATGGTGACTATATCAGTCCCTCCATCCTCATGGTGACTATATCAGTCCCTCCATCCTCATGGTGACTATATCAGTCCCTCCATCCTCATGGTGTAAATATCAGTCCCTCCATCCTCATGGTGACTATATCAGTCCCTCCATCCTCATGGTGTAAATATCAGTCCCTCCATTCTCATGGTGTTTATATCAGTCCCTCCATCCTCATGGTGTCTATATCAGTCCCTCCATCCTCATATATCAGTCCCTCCATCCTCATGGTGACTATTTCAGTCTCTCCATCCTCATATATCAGTCCCTCCATCCTCATGGTGACTATATCAGTCCCTCAATCTTCATGGTGTCTATATCAGTCCCTCCATCCTCATGGTGACTATATCAGTCCCTCCATCCTCATGGTGACTATATCAGTCCCTCCATCCTCATATATCAGTCCCTCCATCCTCATGGTGTAAATATAAGTCCCTCCATCCTCATGGTGTCTATATCAGTCCCTCCATCCTCATGGTGACTATATCAGTCCCTCCATCCTCATGGTGTCTATATCAGTCCCTCCATCCTCATGGTGTAAATATCAGTCCCTCCATCCTCATGGTGACTATATCAGTCCCTCCATCCTCATATATCAGTCCCTCCATCCTCATGGTGACTATATCAGTCCCTCCATCCTCATGGTGACTATATCAGTCCCTCCATCCTCATGGTGTCTATATCAGTCCCTCCATCCTCATGGTGTCTATATCAGTCCCTCCATCCTCATGGTGACTATTTCAGTCCCTCCATCCTCATATATCAGTCCCTCCATCCTCATGGTGTCTATATCAGTCCTTCCATCCTCATGGTGTCTATATCAGTCCCTCCATCCTCATGGTGACTATATCAGTCCCTCCATCCTCATGGTGACTATATCAGTCCCTCCATCCTCATGGTGACTATATCAGTCCCTCCATCCTCATGGTGTAAATATCAGTCCCTCCATCCTCATGGTGACTATATCAGTCCCTCCATCCTCATGGTGACTATATCAGTCCCTCCATCCTCATGGTGACTATATCAGTCCCTCCATCCTCATGGTGACTATATCAGTCCCTCCATCCTCATGGTGTCTATATCAGTCCCTCCATCCTCATGGTGTCTATATCAGTCCCTCCATCCTCATGGTGTCTATATCATTCCCTCCATCCTCATGGTGTCTATATCAGTCCCTCCATCCTCATGGTGTCTATATCAGTCCCTCCATCCTCATGGTGACTATATCAGTCCCTCCATCCTCATGGTGACTATATCAGTCCCTCCATCCTCATGGTGTCTATATCAGTCCCTCCATCCTCATATATCAGTCCCTCCATCCTCATGGTGTCTATATCAGTCCCTCCATCCTCATGGTGTCTATATCAGTCCCTCCATCCTCATGGTTACTATATCAGTCCCTCCATCCTCATGGTGACTATATCAGTCCCTCCATCCTCATGGTGACTATATCAGTCCCTCCATCCTCATGGTGACTATATCAGTCCCTCCATCCTCATGGTGACTATATAAGTCCCTCCATCCTCATGGTGACTATATCAGTCCCTCCATCCTCATATATCAGTCCCTCCATCCTCATGGTGTAAATATCAGTCCCTCCATCCTCATGGTGTCTATATCAGTCCCTCCATCCTCATGGTGTCTATATCAGTCCCTCCATCCTCATGGTGTTTATATCAGTCCCTCCATCCTCTTGGTGACTATATCAGTCCCTCCATCCTCATGGTGTCTATATCAGTCCCTCCATCCTCATGGTGTCTATATCAGTCCCTCCATCCTCATGGTGACTATATCAGTCCCTCCATCCTCAAATATCAGTCCCTCCATCCTCATGGTGACTATATCAATCCCTCCATCCTCATGGTGTCTATATCAGTCCCTCCATCCTCAAATATCAGTCCCTCCATCCTCATGGTGACTATATCAGTCCCTCCATCCTCATGGTGTATATATCAGTCCCTCCATCCTCATGGTGTCTATATCAGTCCCTCCATCCTCATATATCAGTCCCTCCATCCTCATGGTGTCTATATCAGTCCCTCCATCCTCATGGTGTCTATATCAGTCCCTCCATCCTCATATATCAGTCCCTCCATCCTCATGGTGACTATATCAGTCCCTCCATCCTCATGGTGACTATATCAGTCCTTCCATCCTCATGGTGTAAATATAAGTCCCTCCATCCTAATGGTGTCTATATCAGTCCCTCCATCCTCATGGTGACTATATCAGTCCCTCCATCCTCATGGTGTCTATATCAGTCCCTCCATCCTCATGGTGACTATATCAGTCCCTCCATCCTCATGGTGTTTATATCAGTCCCTCCATCCTCATGGTGACTATATCAGTACCTCCATCCTCATATATCAGTCCCTCCATCCTCATGGTGACTATATCAGTCCCTCCATCCTCATGGTGACTATATCAGTCCCTCCATCCTCATGGTGACTATATCAGTCCCTCCATCCTCATAT
>NC_042983.1:44060395-44087895 GCF_901001165.1 Salmo trutta | reverse complement strand
TCGGGGTAAAGAGCTCTATGGGGTAAAGAGCTCTATGGGGTAAAGAGCTCTACGGGGTAAAGATCTCTAAGGGGTAAAGAGCTCTACGGGGTAAAGAGCTCAATGGGGTAAAGAGCTCAATGGGGTAAAGAGCTCTACGGGGTAAAGAGCTCTATGGGGTAAAGAGCTCTATGGGGTAAAGAGCTCTATGGGGTAAAGAGCTCTATGGGGTAAAGAGCTCTACGGGGTAAAGAGCTCTACGGGGTAAAGAGCTCTATGGGGTAAAGAGCTCTATGGGGTAAAGAGCTCTATGGGGTAAAGAGCTCTATGGGGTAAAGAGCTCTATGGTTAAAGAGATCAATGGAACAGTCTGCGGGGGGATAGAAGATCGACGCCATCATTGCCGGCCATTTAGAAAAGCGGATCTAAAATAAGTGGATATTTGTAAACTCTTGTCATGATTTTATGTGTTCTAACAGGTCCACAAGGTAGTTACTAAAATCCAATTGTGATATATTTGGCAGTTTTTGTTGCATAATATTTACAAGTTTTCCTTTTTGGGTTTAGAAAACATTTCTGCTAAACGCTAAATCTATATAAGAGTTATAGCCCAACATAGTTGCGGCGGCAGGTAGCCTAGTGGTTAGAGCGTTAGACTAGTAACCAGCAGGTAGCCTAGTGGTTAGAGCGCTGGGCCAGTAACCAGCATGTAGCCTAGTGGTTAGAGCGCTGGGCCAGTAACCAGCAGGTAGCCTAGTGGTTAGAGCGTTGGGCCAGTAACCAGCAGTTAGCCTAGTGGTTAGAGCGCTGGGCCAGTAACCAGCAGGTAGCCTAGTGGTTAGAGCGTTGGACTAGTAACCAGCATGTAGCCTAGTGGTTAGAGCGTTGGACTAGTAACCAGCAGGTAGCCTAGTGGTTAGAGCGTTGGACTAGTAACCAGCAGGTAGCCTAGTGGTTAGAGCGTTAGACTAGTAACCAGCAGGTAGCCTAGTGGTTAGAGCGTTGGGCCTGTAACCAGCAGGTAGCCTAGTGGTTAGAGCGTTGGACTAGTAACCAGCAGGTAGCCTAGTGGTTAGAGCGTTAGACTAGTAACCAGCAGGTAGCCTAGTGGTTAGAGCGTTGGGCCTGTAACCAGCAGGTAGCCTAGTGGTTAGAGCGTTGGACTAGTAACCAGCAGGTAGCCTAGTGGTTAGAGCGCTGGGCCAGTAACCAGCAGGTAGCCTAGTGGTTAGAGCGTTAGACTAGTAACCAGCAGGTAGCCTAGTGGTTAGAGCGTTGGGCCTGTAACCAGCAGGTAGCCTAGTGGTTAGAGCGTTGGACTAGTAACCGAAAGGTTGTAAGACTGAATCCCCGAGCTGACAAAGTACAAAATCTGTCTGTTCTGCCCCTGAACAAGACAGTTTAACCCACTGTTCCTAGACCGTCATTGAAAATAAGAATTTGTTCTTAACTGACTTGCCTATTTAAATAAAGGTTAAAAAATATATTTTTTAAATAGTGTGAAGTACACATTCAGTACATGACCAAAAGTATATGGACACCTTCTTGTTGAACATCATATTCCAAAATCGTGGGCATTAATATGGAGTTGGTCCCCCCCTTTTTGCTGTTATAACAGCCTCCACTCTTCTGGGAAGGCTTTCCACTAGATGTTGGAACATTGCTGCTATAACAGCCTCCACTCTTCTGGGAAGGCTTTCCACTAGATGTTGGATCATTGCTGCTATAACAGCCTCCACTCTTCTGGGAAGGCTTTCCACTAGATGTTGGAACATTGCTGCGGGGACTTGCTTCCATTCAGTCACAAGAACATTACTGAGGTCGGAGGCACTGATGCTGAGCGATTAGGACCGGCTCACAGTCGACATTCCAATTCATCACAAAGGTGTTCGATGGGGTTGAGGTCAGAGCTCTGTGCAGGCCAGTCAAGTTCTTCCACAGCAATCTAGACAAACCATTTCTGTATGGACTTTGCTTTGTGCACGGGGGGGGCATTGTCATGCTGAAACAGGAAAAGAACTTCCCCAAGCATTTGCCGCAAAGTTAGAAGCACAGAATCGTCTAGAAAATCATTGTAGCGTTAAGATGTCTCTGTACTGGAAATAAGGGACCTAGTCTGAACCATGAAAAACAGACCCAGACCATTATTGTCACTATGCATTGGGGCAAGTTGCGTCCTCCTGGCATTCGCCAAACCCAGATTCGTCTGTTGAACTGCCAGATGGTGAAGCGTGATTCATCACTCCAGAGAGAACGCGTTTCCAACTGCTCCAGAGTTCAATTACGACAAGCTTTACACCACTCCAGCCGACGTTTGGCATTGCGCATGGTCATCTGAGGCTTGTGTGCGGCTGCTCGGCCACGGAAACCCATTTCATGAAGCTCCTGACAAACAGTTCATGTGCTGACGTTGCTTCCAGAGGCAGCTTGGAACTCGGTAGTGAGTGTTGCAACTGAGGACAGAGGATTTTTTAAGCCCTACACGCTTCAGCACTTGGCGGTTCCGTTCTGTGAGCTTGTGTGCCCTAGCACTTTGCGGCTGAGCCATTTATACTTCTAGACATTTCCACTTCACAATAACAGCACTTACAGTTATAGGGAATAGGATGCTTCTTTACCACATTTAAATAGGGAATAGGATGCTTCTTTACCACATAAATATAGGGAATAGGATGCTTCTTTACCACATTTAAATAGGGAATAGGATGCTTCTTTACCACATAAATATAGGGAATAGGATGCTTCTAAACCACATAAATATAGGGAATAGGATGCTTCATTACCACATGTATATAGGGAATAGGATGCTTTTTTAACACATTAATATAGGGAATAGGATGCTTCTTTACCACATGAATATAGGGAATAGGATGCTTCTTTACCACATGCAAATAGGGAATAGGATGCTTCTTTAACACATGAATATAGGGAATAGGATGCTTCTTTACCACATGAATATAGGGAATAGGATGCTTCTTTACCACATGTATATAGGGAATAGCATGCTTCTTTACCACATGCAAATAGGGAATAGGATGCTTCTTTACCACATGAATATAGGGAATAGGATGCTTCTTTACCACATGAATATAGGGAATAGGATGCTTCTTTAACACATGTATATAGGGAATAGGATGTTTCTTTACCACATGAATATAGGGAATAGGATGCTTCTTTACCACATGAATATAGGGAATAGGATGCTTCTTTAACACATGAATATAGGGAATAGGATGTTTCTTTACCACATGAATATAGGGAATAGGATGCTTCTTTACCACATGAATATAGGGAATAGGATGCTTCTTTAACACATGAATATAGGGAATAGGATGCTTCTTTAACACATGAGTATAGGGAATAGGATGCTTCTTTTACACATGTATATAGGGAATAGGATGCTTCTTTACCACATGAATATAGGGAATAGGATGCTTCTTTACCACATGTAAATAGGGAATAGGATGCTTCTTTAACACATGAATATAGGGAATAGGATGCTTCTTTAACACATGAATATAAGGAATAGGTTGCCTCTACAACATATACTGTATATAGGGAATAGGATGCTTCTTTACCACATGTAAATTGGGAATAGGTTGCCTCTTTACAACATATACTGTATATGGAACAGGATGCTTCTTTACCACATGTATATAGGGAATAGGATGCCTCTGTACCACATGAATAAAGGGAATAGGATGCTTCTTTACCAAATGTAAATAGGGAATAGGATGCTTCTTTACCACATGTATATAGGGAATAGGATGCTTCTTTAACACATGAATATAGGGAATAGGATGCTTCTTTAACACATGTATATAGGGAATAGGATGCTTCTTTACCACATGAATATAGGGAATAGGATGCTTCTTTAACACATGAATATAAGGAATAGGTTGCTTCTATACCACATGAATATAGGGAATAGGATGCTTCTTTAACACATGTAAATTGGGAAAAGGTTGCCTCTTTACAACATATACTGTATATGGAACAGGATGCTTCTTTACCACATGTATATAGGGAATAGGATGCCTCTGTACCACATGAATAAAGGAAATAGGATGCTTCTTTACCAAATGTAAATAGGCAATAGGATGCTTCTTTACCACATGTATATAGGGAATAGGATGCTTCTATACCAAATGTAAATAGGGAATAGGATGCTTCTTTAACACATTAATATAGGGAATAGGATGCTTCTTTAACACATGAATATAGGGAATAGGATGCTTCTTTAACACATGAATATAGGGAATAGGATGCTTCTTTAACACATGTATATAGGGAATAGGATGCTTCTTTACCACATGAATATAGGGAATAGGATGCTTCTTTACCACATGAATATAGGGAATAGGATGCTTCTTTAACACATGAATATAAGGAATAGGTTGCCTCTACAACATATACTGTATATAGGGAATAGGATGCTTCTTTACCACATGTACATTGGGAATAGGTTGCCTATTTACAACATATACTGTATATGGAACAGGATGCTTCTTTACCACATGTAAATAGGGAATAGGATGCTTCTTTACCACATGTAAATAGGGAATAGGATGCTTCTTTACCACATGTATATAGGGAATAGGATGCTTCTTTACCACATGTATATAGGGAATAGGATGCTTCTTTACCACATGTATATAGGGAATAGGATGCTTCTTTACCACATGTATATAGGGAATAGGATGCTTCTTTACCACATGTAAATAGGGAATAGGATGCTTCTTTACCACATGTAAATAGGGAATAGGATGCTTCTTTACCACATGTAAATAGGGAATAGGATGCTTCTTTACCCCATGTACATAGGGAATAGGATGCTTCTTTACCCCATGTAAATAGGGAATAGGATGCTTCTTTACCCCATGTACATAGGGAATAGGATGCTTCTTTACCCCATGTACATAGGGAATAGGATGCTTCTTTACCCCATGTACATAGGGAATAGGATGCTTCTTTACCCCATGTACATAGGGAATAGGATGCTTCTTTACCCCATGTACATAGGGAATAGGATGCTTCTTTACCCCATGTACATAGGGAATAGGATGCTTCTTTACCCCATGTACAGTGCATTGAAGAGTATTCAGACCTCTTGACTTTTTACACATTTTATGACATTACAGCCTTATGTATTCCATTTTTTTTCTTCCTGATGACACACAATTCCACATAATGACAAAGCAAAAACAAGTTTTTAGAAATGTTTGCCAAGCTTGACACTACAAGCATGGCACACCTGTATTTGGGGAGTTTCTCCCATTCTTCTCTGCAGATCCTCTCAAGCTCTGTCAGGTTGGATGGGGAGCGTCGCTGCACAGCTATTTTCAGGTCTCTCCAGAGATGTTCGATCAGGTTCAAGTCCGGGCTCTGGCTGGGCCACTCAAAGACATTCAGAGACTTGTCCCAAAGCCACTCCTGTGTTGTCTTGGCTGTGTGCTTAGGGTCGTTGTCCTGTTAGAAGGTGAACCTTCACCCCAGTCTGAGGTCCTGAGTGCTCTTGACCAGGTTTTCATCAAGGAGCTCTCTGTACTTTGCTCTGTTGATCTTTCCCTAGATCCTGACTAGTCTCCCAGTCCCTGCCGCTGATAAACATCCCCACAGCTTGATGCTATCACCACCATGCTTCACCCTAGGGATGGTGCCAGGTTTCCTCCAGACATGACGCTTGGCATTCAGGCCAAAAAGTTCAATCTTGGTTTCATCAGACCAAAGCATCTTGTTTCTCTTTGTATGAAAGCCCTTTAGGTGTCTTTTGGCAAACTCAAAGCGGGCTGTCTTGTGCCTTTTCCTGAGGAATGGCTTCAGTCTGGCCACTCTACCATAAAGGCCTGATTGGTGGAGTGCTGCAGAGATGGTTGTCCTTCTAGAAAGTTCTCCTATCCCCACAGAGGAACTCTGGAGCTCAGTCAGTGTCCATTGGGTTCTTGGTCACCTCCCTGACCAAGACCCTTCTCCCCCGATTGCTCAGTTTGGCTGGGCGGTCAGCTTTAGGAAGAGTCTTGGTGGTTCCAAACTTCTTCCATTTTAGAATGATGGAGGCCACTGTGTTCTTGGGGACCTTCAATGCTGCAGAAATTATTTGTTACACTTTCCCAGATCTGTGCCTCGACACAAACCTGCCTCGGAGCTCTACAGACAATTCCTTCGACTTCATGGCTTGGTTTTTGCTCTTGAATGAACTGTCAACTGTGGGACCTTGTATAGACAGGTGTGTCCCTTTCTAAATCATGTCTAATCAATTGAATTTACCATAAGTGGACTCCAATCAAGTTGTAGAAACTCCCCAAATACAGGTGTGCCAAGCTTGTAGCGTCATACCTAAGAAGACTCGAGGCTGTAATCGCTGCCAAAGGTGCTTCAACAAAGTACTGAGTAAAGGGCCTGAATACTTATGGAAATGTAATATTTCAGTTATAAAAAATAAATAAATTTGCCCCCCCACCACCCCCCCAAAAAATATTGTTAAATACATTATGTGGTATTGTGTGTGGATAGATGAGAGGGAAAAATAAACAACTGAATCCATTTTAGAATAAGGCTGTAACGTAACAAAATGTTTAAAAAGTCAAGGGGTCTGATTTCTTTCCCGACTGCACTGTACATAGGTAATAAGATGCCATTCATGACACAGACCAGAAAGGCCATGGTGGCGACAGCTCAGACTTGGTTTCAAAAACTTTTGATTAAAGTGGTTAGAAAGATATCAAATAGTAGCAGAACCCATGCCTGCTACAGCTTGAGACTATGCTTGGCTGAACACCAATTGCTGACTGGATGAACTATAAAATATGCCACCGTAGAAGACGGACCAATCAAGCTGAGGGATACATTATGATTGGATTAGCAAGGGAAGGGCTTATTTGTGATTGGATTAAGAAGGAAACAGACTGAGTTGGTAGGAATTCTCAGCCCAATAGGGAGAGAAGGTTACAGAGAACCAAGGGCTTTATTTAAACAAATCGTATAACCTTGAGATTCGAAAATCTACACAAATCAGCATTTTTTTTTTTTGCTGCTGCTGCAGTAATGCACGTTTTAGATAAATTGCATTGATAAAATGTCTAGAATAAACAAGCAAACAAACAAAGAAACAAACAAATGATGAAAGCCAAATGGTAGTTCATTCAAAAAATGTTATATTGCAAAGGTGGGAAAAAAACAGATTTAGCTTTCTCCGTACACAGCATTGACCCTTAGAATAGAATAGTGGCTTCTAATGCACTTCTCAGCAAAATATTTAAGGTCTTAGAAAATTAAGCGTTGAAATCTGACAAGGGACTATGTCTGCCAGGATGTCTAACATAACACGTGCTGTACACCTACTAACGGAAAGATAATTACAAAACAGACAAACAGCATGCAAACACACCAAGCTATTCCATCTCATGTAAATGAAACAGTAACATGAAAATCTGCTGCTGTCCTTGTCTGTCTGTCCCCATATAGGCTAGAAACACACACACACACAGCCATATGTGTATGTTAGTGGTGACTATCAGCCACTGCCAATTAACTTGGTCTCTTCTCAGGTCAAGGTCTCCTCTCAGGTCAAGGTCTCTTCTCAGGTCAAAGTCTCCTCTCAGGTCAAGGTCTACTCTCAGCCTGACTGACTGACAGTTTTCAGAACCCATTGTGCTACATTGAGAGCTATGGGAAAATAAGGAACCTCCTATAGGGAGTTGGTAGAGCTTGGCGCTTGCAACGACAAGAGTTGTGGGTTTGATTCCCACGGGGGACAAGTATGAAAAATGTATGCACTCACTACTTTAGTGACTCTTGATAAGAGTGTCTGCTAATTCTTACATCAGCTGATGTCACAAAGTGCTGTACAGAAACCCAGCCTAAAACCCCCAACAGCAAGCAATGCAGGTGTAGAAGCACGGTGGCTAAGAAAAACTCCCTAGAAAGGCCAGAACCTAGGAAGAAACCTAGATAGGAACCAGGCTATGAGGGGTGGCCAATCCTCTTCTGGCTGTGCCGGGTGGAGATTATAACAGAACATGGCCAAGATGTTCAAATGTTCATAGATGACCAGCAGGGTCAAATAATAATAATCACAGTGGTTGTAGAGGGTGCAACAGGTCAGCACCTCAGGAATAAATGTCAGTTGGCTTTTCATAGCCGATCATTCAGAGTATCTCGACCGCCCCTGCTGTCTCTAGAGAGTTGAAAACAGCAGGTCTGGGACAGGTAGCACGTCCGATGAACAGGTCAGAGTTCCATAGCCGCAGGCAGAACAGATGAAACTGGAGCAGCAGCACGACCAGGTGGACTGGGGACAGCAAGGAGTCATCAGGCCAGGTAGTCCTGTGGCACGGTCCTTGGGCTCAGGTCCTCGGAGAGAGAGAAAGAAAGAGAGAAAACGAGAGAGAGGATTAGAGAGAGCATACTTAAATTTACACAGGACACAGGATAAGACAGGAGAAATACTCCAGATATAACAGACTGACCCTAGCCCCCCGACACATAAGCTATTGCAGCATAAATACTGGAGGCTGAGACAGGAGGGGTCGGGACACACTGTGGACCCGTCCAACGATACCGCCGGACAGGGCCAAACATGCAGGATATAACCCCACCCACAATGCCAATGCACAGCCCCTACACCACTAGAGAGATACCTTCATCCACCAACTTACCATCCTGAGACAAGGCTGAGTATAGCCCACGAAGATCTCCCCCACGGCACAACCCAAGGGGGGGGGGGGGGGCGCCAACCCAGACAGGAAGATCACGTTAGTGACTCAACCCACTCAAGTGACGCACCCCTCCTAGGGACGGCATGGAAGAGCACCAGTAAGCCAGTGACTCAGCCCCTGTAATAGGGTTTGAGGCAGAGAATCCCAGTGGAGAGCGGTGAACCGGCCAGGCAGAGACAGCAAGGGAAGTTCATCTCTCCAGTGCCTTTTCGTTCACCTTCACACTCCTGGGCCAGACTACACTCAATCATATGACCTACTGAAGAGTTGAGTCTTCAATAAAGTCTTAAAGGTTGAGACCGAGTCTGCGTCTCTCACAGAGATAGGCAGACCATTCCATAAAAATGGAGCTCTATAGGAGAAAGCCCTGCCTCCAGCTGTTTGCTTAGAAATTCTAGGGACTGTAAGGAGGCCTGCGTCTTGTGACCGTAGCGTACGTGTAGGTATGTACGGCAGGACCAAATCAGAGAGATAGGTAGGAGCAAGCCCATGTAATGCTTTGTAGGTCAGCAGTAAAACCTTGAAATCAGCCCTAGCCTTAACAGGAAGCCAGTGTAGGGAAGCTAGCACTGGAGTAATATGATCAAATATTATAGTTCTAGTCAAGATTCTAGCAGCCGTGTTAAGAACTAACTGAAGTTTATTTAGTGCTTTATCCGGGTAGCCAGAAAGTAGAGCATTGCAGTAGTCTGACCTAGAAGTGACAAAAGCATGGATTAATGTTTCTGCATAATTTTTGGACAGAAAGTTTCAGATTTTTGCAATGTTACGTAAATGGAAAAAAACTGTCCTTGAAACAGTCTTGATATGTTGGTCAAAAGAGAGATCAGGGTCCAGAGTAACGCCGAGGTCCTTCACAATTTTATTTGAGACGACTGTACAACCATCCAGATTAATTGTCAGATTCAACAGAAGATCTCTTTGTTTCTTGGAACCTAGAACTAGCATCTCTGTTTTGTTCGAGTTTAAAAGTAGAACATTTGCCACCATCCACTTCCTTATGTCTGAAACACAGGCTTCCAGTGAGGGCAATTTTGGCGCTTCACCATGTTTAATCAAAATGTACAGCTGTGTGTCGTCCGCATAGCAGTGAAAGTTAACAATGTTTCCGAATGACATCACCAAGAGGTAAAATATATAATGAAAACAATAGTGGTCCTAAGACGGAGCCTTGAGGAACACCGAAATGTACAGTTGATTTGTTAGAGGACAAACCATCCACAGAGACAAACTGATTTCTTTCTGACAGATAGTATATAAACCAGGCTAGAACTTGTCCGTGTAGACCAATTTGGGTTTCCAATCTCTCTAAAAAGAATGTGGTGATTGATGGTGTCAAAAGCAGCTCTAAGTTCTAGGAGCACGAGGACAGATGCAGAGCCTCGTTCTGACACCATTAAAAGGTCATTTATCACCTTCACAATTGTGGTTTCAGTGCTATGATGGGGTCTAAAACCAGACTGAAGCGTTTCGTATACATTGTTTGTCTTCAGCTGCTCTACAGCTTTTCCCCAAAAAATTGAGAGGAATGGGAGACCCGACATAGGCCGATAGTTTTTAAAATATTTTCTTGGTCAAGGTTTGTTTTTTTCAGGAGAGGCTATATTACTGACACTTTTAGTGAATTTGGTACATATCCGGTGGATAAAGAGCCATTTCTTATGTTCAACATAGGAAGGCCAAGCACAGGAAGCAGCTCTTTCAATAGTTTAGTTGGAATAGGGTCCAGTATGCAGCTTGAAGTGACTCACTACTGTAAGTTTCTCTGGATAAAAGCATCTGCTAAATGACTCACTACTGTAAGTCTCTCTGGATAAGAGCATCTGCTAAATGATTGACCTCTAATTGTGTTACACTATTGCCTGTCATATTTTGCCAGTTAAATAATAACTAGAAGCTAAAATAAATAACACACATTGCAGATTGTGTAGTAGTATGTATTGATGTCACCTCTGCTTCCATTGACACCAGAGGTAAGTCTATCTATCATACCAATTAGGGTGATATCTTTAGTAAGCGATAATGTACTGCAAGAACAGCTCAAATATGCAAAGAGAAACGACAGTCCATCATTACTTTAAGACATGAAAGTCAGTCAATCCGGAACATTTAAATAACTTTAAACGTTTCTTCATGTGCAGTCGCAAACCCATCAAGCGCTATTATGAAACTGGTTCTCATGAGGATCGCCACAGGAAAGGAAGACCCAGAGTTCTGCTGCAGAAGATACGATCATTAAAGTTACCAGCCTCAGAATTTGCAGCCCAAACAAATGCTTCACAGAGTTCAAGTAACTGACACATCTCAACATCAACTGTTCAGAGGAGACTGTGTAAATCAGGCCTTCATGGTCGAATTGCTGTAAATAAACCACTACTTAAGGACACCAATAATAAGAAGAGACTTGCTTGGGACAAGAAACACGGGCAATGGACATTAGACAGGTGGAAATTTGTCCTTTGGTCTGATGATATTTTTGGTTCCAACCGCTGTGTCTTTGTGAGACGCGGTGTGGGTGAACGGAGGATTTCCCACCATGAAGCATGGAGGAGGAGGTTATGGTGTGGGTGTGCTTTTCTGGTGACACTGTCTGTGATTTATTTAAAATTCAAGGCACACTTAACCAGCATGGCTACCACAGCATTCTGCAGAGGTACACCATCCCATCTGGTTTGGGCTTAGCGGGACTATCATTTGTTTTTCAACAGGATAATGACCCAACACATCTCCAGCTGTGTAAGGGCTATTTGGCCAAGAAGGAGAGTGATGGAGTGCTGCATCAGATGACCTGGCATCCACAATCACCTGACCTCAACCAAAGTGAGATGGCTTGGGATGAGTCGGAGCGCAGAGTAAAGGAAAAGCATCCAACAAGTGCTCAGCATATGTGGTAACTCGTTCAAGACTGTTGGAAAAGCATTACAGGGAAAGCTGGTTGAGAGAATGGCAAGAGTTTGCAAAGCTGTCATAAAGGCAAAGTGTGGATATTTGAAGAATTTCAAATATAAAATATATTTTGATTTGTTTAACACTTTTTTGGTTACTACATGATTCCATATGTGTTATTTTATAGTTTTGATGTCTTCACTATTATTCTACAATGTAGAAAATAGTAACAATAAAGAAAAACCCTGGAATGAGTAGATGTATCCAAACATTTGACTGGTGCTACAGTGCCTTCAGAAATTATTCACAATTTTTCCACAATTTGTTGTGTTACAAACTGGGAATCAAATATATTGAATTGTCATTTTTTGTCAAAACACAAAATATTCTGTAATGAAAGAAAAGTGGAAGAAAATTCTAACATTTGTAAAAAAAAAATGCATGAATAATAAAACACTAATATATATTGATTAGATAAGTATTCAACCGACTGAGTTAATACATGTTAGAATCCCATTTGGCAGTGATTACAGCTGTGAGTCTTTCTGGGTAAGTCTCTAAGAGCTTTACACACTTGGCTTGCGCAACATTTGCCCATTAATTATTTAGAAAATTCTTCAAGCTCTGTCAAATTTGTTGCTGATCATTGCTAGACAACCATTTTCAGGTCTTGCCATAGATTTTCAAGCAGATTTACTGTATGTCAAAACTGTAACTCGGCCACTCAGGAATATTCACTGTATTCTTGGTAAGCAACTCGAGTGTAGAATTGGCCTTGTGTTTTAGGTTATTGTCCTGCTGAAAGGTGAATTCATCTCCCAGTGTCTGGTGGAAAGCAGACCGAACCAGGTTTTCCTCCAGGATTTACCCTGCGCTTAGCTCTATTCCGTTTCTTTTTACTCTTAAAAACTCCCCAGTCCTTGCGGATGACAAGCATACCCATAACATGATGCAGCCACCACCATGCTTGAACATATGGAGAGTGGTACTCAGTGATGTGTTGAGTTGGATTTGCTCCAAACATGACACTTTGTGATCAGGACAAAATGTTGATTTCTTTGCTACATTTTCTGCAGTTCTACTTTAGTACCTTGTTGTAAACAGGATGTATGATTTTGCCTGTGCTTTACTCCTTTCTGCTTCTTTTTTTGAAAAACTCCTCAGTCTTTAACGAACACACCATCCAAAGTGTGTAATTAATAACTTCTCCATGTTCAAAGGGATATTTAATGTCTGATTTTAATATTTTATTTTACCCATCTACCAATAGATGCCTGCTTAGCGAGGCGTTGGAAAACCTCCATGATCTTTGTGATTGAATCTGTTTTTGAAATTCACCACTCGACTGAGGGAACTTACAGATAATTGTATGTGTGAGGTACAGATGAGGTAGTCATTAAAACACATCATGTTAAACACTATTGCACACAGTCCATGAAACTTATTACGTGACTGGTTAAGCAACTGTGTGATCCTGAAGTTATTTAGGCTTGCAATAACAAAGAGGTAAAATACTTACTGACTCAAGACATTTCAGCATTTCATTATTAGTTAATTTGTAAAAATCTTGAAAAACATAATTCCACTTTAACATTAAAGGGTATTGTGTGTAGGTCAATGACAAAATGTTTCAACTTAATCAAATTAACATTCAGGAACTGCAGGACCAGTTATATACACACAGGGCCAGTTAGACACACACAGGACCAGTTAGACACACACAGGACCAGTTATACACACACAGGGCCAGTTAGACACACACAGGACCAGTTATACACACACAGGGCCAGTTATATACACACAGGGCCAGTTAGACACACACAGGACCAGTTATACACACACAGGGCCAGTTATATACACACAGGGCCAGTTAGACACACACAGGACCAGTTATACACACACAGGGCCAGTTAGACACACACAGGACCAGTTATACACACACAGGGCCAGTTATATACACACAGGGCCAGTTAGACACACACAGGACCAGTTATACACACACAGGACCAGTTATACACACACAGGGCCAGTTAGACACACACAGGACCAGTTATACACACACAGGACCAGTTATACACACACAGGACCAGTTATACACACACAGGGCCAGTTATATACACACAGGGCCAGTTAGACACACACAGGACCAGTTATACACACACAGGACCAGTTATACACACACAGGGCCAGTTAGACACACACAGGACCAGTTATACACACACAGGGCCAGTTATACACACACAGGACCAGTTATACACACACAGGGCCAGTTATACACACAGGACCAGTTATACACACACAGGGCCAGTTATACACACACAGGACCAGTTATACACACACAGGGCCAGTTATACACAGATAGGGCCAGTTATATACACACAGGGCCAGTTATACACAGATAGGGCCAGTTATATACACACAGGGCCAGTTAGACACACACAGGACCAGTTATACACACACAGGGCCAGTTATACACAGATAGGGCCAGTTATATACACACAGGGCCAGTTATACACACATGGCCAGTTATACAAACACAGGGCCAGTTATACACACACAGGGCCAGTTATACACACAGGGCCAGTTATACACAGATAGGGCCAGTTATACACGCAGGGCCAGTATTACACACACAAGGCCAGTTATACACAGATAGGGCCAGTTAAACACACATAGGGCCAGTTATACACAGATAGGGCCAGTTATATACACACAGGGCCAGTTATACACACAGGACCAGTTAAATACACACAGGGCCAGTTATACACACACAGGGCCAGTTATACACACACAGGGCCAGTTAAACACAGATAGGGCCAGTTATACACACAGGGCCAGTTATACACACAGGGCCAGTTATATACACACACAGGGCCAGTTATACACACAGGGCCAGTTATACACACACACAGGGCCAGTTATACACACAGGGCCAGTTATATACACACAGGGCCAGTTATACACACAGGGCCAGTTATATACATACACAGGGCCAGTTATACACACAGGGCCAGTTATATACACACAGGGCCAGTTATACACACAGGGCCAGTTATATACACACAGGGCCAGTTATATACACACAGGGCCAGTTATATACACACAGGGCCAGTTATACACACACAGGGCCAGTTATACACACAGGGCCAGTTATACACACACACAGGGCCAGTTATGCACACACACAGGGCCAGTTATACACACAGGGCCAGTTATACACACACACAGGGCCAGTTATACACACAGGGCCAGTTATACACACACAGGGCCAGTTATACACAGATAGGGCCAGTTATACACAGATAGGGCCAGTTAAACACAGATGGGGCCAGTTATACACACACACAGGGCCAGTTATACACACACAGGGCCAGTTATAGACACACAGGGCCAGTTATGCACAGATGGGGCCAGTTATACACATAAAGGGCCAGTTATACACAGATAGGGCCAGTTATACACAGATAGGGCCAGTTAAACACAGATAGGGCCAGTTATACAGACACAGGGCCCGTTATACACAGATAGGGCCAGTTATACACAGATAGGGCCAGTTATACACACACAGGGCCAGTTATACACACACAGGGCCAGTTATACACAGATAGGGCCAGTTATACACACACAGGGCCAGTTATACACACACAGGGCCAGTTATACACAGATAGGGCCAGTTGTACACAGATAGGGCCAGTAATGCACACACAGGGCCAGTTATACACACACACAGGGCCAGTAATACACAGATAGGGCCAGTTACACACAGATAGGGCCAGTAATACACAGATAGGGCCAGTTATACACAGATAGGGCCAGTTATACACAGACAGGGCCAGTTATACACAGATAGGGCTAGTTATACACAGATAGGGCCAGTAATACACACACAGGGCCAGTAATACACAGATAGGGCCAGTTATACACAGTTAGGGCCAGTTATACACACACAGGGCCAGTTATACACAGATAGGGCCAGTTATGCACACACAGGGCCAGTAATACACACACATGGCCAGTTATACACACACACAGGGCCAGTTATACACAGATAGGGCCAGTTATACACACACAGGGCCAGTTATACACACACAGGGTCAGTTATACACAGATAGGGCCAGTTATACACACACAGGGCCAGTTATACACAGATAGGGCCAGTTATACACAGATAGGGCCAATTATACACAGATAGGGCCAGTTATACACAGATAGGGCCAGTTATACACACACAGATTAAACCTAGAATGGGCGCTGGTCAAACATATTGCACTACATAAGGAATAGGTTGCCATTTCATGTGCGCTCTAGGGTACCGAGCATATCCTGACTGTGTCATTACAGTGTGGGTGTCACAAAGAGCAATGACACACTGAAAGCAGTTAGGCCATATTACCCATCCTGTAGAACCAGACCCTTCCACCACTATGTCCTGGACCAGTAGACCATATTACCAGGCCCTTCCACCACTTTGACCTGGACCAGTAGACCATATTACCCATCCTGTAGAACCAGACCCTTCCACCACTATGACCTGGACCAGTAGACCATATTACCAGGCCCTTCCACCACTATGACCTGGACCAGTAGACCATATTACCAGGCCCTTCCACCACTATGTCCTGGACCAGTAGACCATATTACCAGGCCCGTCCACCATTATGTCCTGGACCAGTAGGCCATATTACCCATCCTGTAGAACCAGACCCTTCCACCACTATGTCCTGGACCAGTAGACCTACTGTATAGTGCCGGTGTGCCTCTTGAGCAGCCTATTGGGCTGTAGAGAGATAATACACAGAGGTTCCACCTGTAGAGAGATAATACACAGAGATTACACCTGTGGAGAGATAATACACAGAGATTACACCTGTGGAGAGATAATACACAGATATTACACCTGTAGAGAGATACAGCACAGGGATTACACCTGTAGAGAGATACTACACAGAGATTACACCTGTAGAGAGATAATACACAGAGATTACACCTGTAGAGAGATAATACACAGATATAATACACAGATATATTCTACCTGTAGAGAGATACTACACAGAGATACTACACAGAGATTACACCTGTGGAGAGATACTACACAGAGATTACACCTGTAGAGAGATACAACACAGAGATACTACACAGAGATAATACACAGATATATTCCACCTGTAGAGAGATACTACACAGATATATTCCACCTGTAGAGAGATAATACACAGAGATACTACACAGAGATACTACACAGATATATTCCACCTGTAGAGAGATACTACACAGAGATACTACACAGAGATTACACCTGTAGAGAGATACTACACAGAGATTACACCTGTAGAGAGATACTACACAGAGATTACACCTGTAGAGAGATACAACACAGAGATACTACACAGAGATAATACACAGATATATTCCACCTGTAGAGAGATATTACACAGATATATTACACCTGTAGAGAGATACTACACAGAGATTACACCTGTAGAGAGATATTACACAGAGATTACACCTGTAGAGAGATACAACACAGAGATACTACACAGAGATTACACCTGTAGAGAGATACTACACAGAGATTACACCTGTAGAGAGATACTACACAGAGATTACACCTGTAGAGAGATAATACACAGATAGATTACACCCGTAGAGAGATAATACACAGAGATTACCCCTGTAGAGAGATACTACACAGAGATTACACCTGTAGAGAGATAATACACAGTGATTACACCTGTAGAGAGATAATACACAGTGATTACACCTGTAGAGAGATACTACACAGAGATTACACCTGTAGAGAGATACTACACAGAGATTACACCTGTAGAGAGATACTACACAGAGATTACACCTGTAGAGAGATACTACACAGAGATTACACCTGTAGAGAGATAATACACAGTGATTACACCTGTAGAGAGATACTACACAGAGATTACACCTGTAGAGAGATAATACACAGTGATTACACCTGTAGAGAGATACTACACAGAGATTACACCTGTAGAGAGATACTACACAGAGATTACACCTGTAGAGAGATACAACACAGAGATTACACCTGTAGAGAGATACTACACAGAGATTACACCTGTGGAGAGATACTACACAGAGATTACACCTGTAGAGAGATACTACACAGAGATTACACCTGTAGAGAGATACTACACAGATATATTCCACCTGTAGAGAGATACTACACAGAGATACTACACAGAGATAATACACAGATATATTCCACCTGTAGAGAGATACTACACAGAGATTACACCTGTAGAGAGATACTACACAGAGATTACACCTGTAGAGAGATACTACACAGAGATTACACCTGTAGAGAGATACTACACAGAGATTACACCTGTAGAGAGATACTACACAGATATATTCCACCTGTAGAGAGATAATACACAGAGATTCCACCTGTGGAGAGATAATACACAGAGAGATTACACCTCTGGTGGTCTCTGTCTGTCTAGCCCTGAGCCTGTCAGCAGCACACTTGGTACATTCCAAATGGCATCATTTTCCCTATTCAGTGCACTTCTTTTGACCAGAGCAATAGTGCACTTTATAGGGAATAGGGTGCCATTTGGGACAGGCCCTGACATGGAGCTATTAGCATTCTATTTTAAGATCCTAGAGCGTTCGCTAGGTGGCTCACTAGCTTTAGCATGCCTGTCAGATGGACAGAGGACTTTTCTCTTCTCCCGAGGAAATGTCTCTCTTTTCCTCTGCACTCGTCTTTTGACGGGAGAGGGAGAAAGAGAGAGCGAAAGAGGGAGACAGAGAGAGAGAGAGACAGAGAGAGACAGAGAGAGACAGAGAGAGACAGAGGGAGACAGAGGGAGACAGAGAGAGAGAGACCGAGAGAGACAGAGAGAGACAGAGAGAGACATAGAGAGACGAAGAGAGACGGAGAGAGACGGAGAGAGACAGAGAGAGAGAGACAGAGAGAGATCGAGAGAGACAGAGAGAGACCGAGAGAGAGACAGAGAGCGGTTTCAGACATCATCTATATCAGGGATGACAGATCGAGTCTGTTTTTCCCCGCTAAAGAACATCGTAATTAATTGTTTTAAAGCCTTTTGAGTCCACCGCCATATGGCAGACCTTAGCATATATTCGACATTGTCTCAAACGCTACGATGACAAACTAAAACTGTGCAGCGTCTAAGTTTTCCTCCCGCATTCTGTTGGCTTTTATGGGGCCGTTCAACAGGGAGGCCTGAGGGAGGGACATCCTTTTCAATGGACAACCTGGGGCACAATGGACGCGTCTCTCTTCACTGTCTGGTTATTGATCAAAATGAAAAGGAAAAGGGCTACGGGCCTGGTAACCCATCTTCATATGAAAAGGAAGAGAAAAACGAAACTGTGTCATGTGTCAGCGTTATAGACAGGATAAAAGACCCAACTGTCCAGAGAATTACATCATTATCTTTTATGTCTTATTAATTAAAAAATATATATAAATCAGAGTTTAAAAAAAAAAAAAACCTTGCTGACCGTTGTATTATGTATAGAAACCTTTTATATATATATAAACCTTGCTTTTCTTTAGTTTTTAAAACGTGTACATACTGCTCTCCTCCACGCTGTAACATGGGAGGAGAAGGAGGACATTGTCCAGGGTTTTGCTGTATAACACATCAGGGAATAGTCTGGGTGTATTATCCATGTGAATGAATGGAATGCAATAAACACCGCTGATATTTAATCCCACGAGCAAACAAAAAACGGTTTATACCTGGGAGCTGGGTTTTATTCAGGTATTGAACCGATTTAACAATGCATTTCTCTCCTACAGGTCTTTGATGTGATACAAAAATATGTGGACTTGCTGATAGATGTTGACTGAACCTATTTTACCACCTCTGGACTGACTGAAACTATTCTACCACCTCTGGACTGACTGAACCTATTCTACCACCTCTAGACTGACTGACTGAACCTATTCTACCACCTCTGGACTGACTGAACCTATTCTACCACCTCTGGACTGACTGACTGAACCTATTCTACCACCTCTGGACTGACTGAACCTATTCTACCACCTCTAGACTGACTGAACCTATTCTACCACCTCTAGACTGACTGAACCTATTCTACCACCTCTGGACTGACTGAACCTATTCTACCACTCTAGACTGACTGACTGAAACCTATTCTACCACCTCTGGACTGACTGACTGAACCTATTCTACCACCTCTAGACTGACTGAACCTATTCTACCACCTCTAGACTGACTGAACCTATTCTACCACCTCTGGACTGACTGACTGAACCTATTCTACCACCTCTAGACTGACTGACTGAACCTATTCTACCACCTCTAGACTGACTGACTGAACCTATTCTACCAACTCTGAACTGACTGACTGAACCTATTCTACCACCTCTGGACTGACTGAACCTATTCTACCACCTCTAGACTGACTGAACCTATTCTACCACCTCTGGACTGACTGACTGAACCTATTCTACCACCTCTGGACTGACTGAACCTATTCTACCACCTCTAGACTGACGACTGAACCTATTCTACACCTCTGGACTGACTGACTGAACCTATTCTACACTCTAGACTGACTGAACCTATTCTACCACTCTGACTGACTGAACTATTCTACCACTCTGGATGACTGAACCTATTCTACCACCTCTAGACTGACTGAACCTATTCTACCACCTCGGACTGACTGAACCTATTCTACCACTCTGGACTGACTGAACCTATTCTACCACTCTGGACTGACTGAACCTATTCTACCACCTCTAGACTGACTGACTGAACCTATTCTACCCATAGACTGACTGACTGAACTATTCTACCACCTATGGACTGACTGAACTATTCTACCACCTCTAGACTGACTGACTGAACCTATTCTACCACCTCTGGACGGACTGAAACTATTCTACCACTCTAGACTGACTGACTGAACCTATTCTACCACCTGGACTGACTGACTGAACCTATTCTACACCTCGGACTGACTGAACCTATTCTACCACTCTAGACTGACTGACTGAACCTATTCTACCACCTCTAGACTGACTGAACCTATTCTACCCTCTGGACTGACTGAACCTATTCTACCACGTCTGGACGACTGACTGAACCT
Source organism: Salmo trutta (assembly GCF_901001165.1). Lineage (NCBI taxonomy): Eukaryota > Metazoa > Chordata > Actinopteri > Salmoniformes > Salmonidae > Salmo > Salmo trutta. The sequence continues at coordinate 44,067,184 of NC_042983.1, read as the reverse complement.
ATTCTACCACTGGACTGACTGAACATATTCTACCAACTCTAGACTGACTGAACCTATTCTACCACCTCTAGACGGACTGACTGAACCTATCTACCACCTCTGGACTGACTGAACATATTTCCCACCTCTAGATGACTGAACCTATTCTACCACTCTGGACTGACTGAACCTATTCTACCACCTCTGGACTGACTGAATCTATTCTACCACCTCTGGACTGACTGAACCTATTCTACCACCTCTGGACTGACTGACTGAACCTATTCTACCACCTCTAGACTGACTGACTGAATGTATTCTACCACCTCTAGACTGACTGACTGAACCTATTCTACCACCTCTGGACTGACTGACTGAACTATTCTACCACTCTAGATGACTGAACCTATCTACCACTCTAGACTGGACTGATGAACCTATTCTACCACCTCTGGACTGATGACTGAACTATTCTAACACCTCTAGACTGACTGAATGAACATATTTACCACCTCTGGACTGACTGAACCTATTCTACCACCTCTGGACTGATGACTGAAACCTATTCTACCTCTAGGACTGACTGACTGAACAACATATTCTACCACCTCTAGACTGACTGACTATTCTACCACTCTGGATGACTGACTGAACCTATTCTACCACCTCTGACTGACTGAACCTATTCTACCACCTCTAGACTGACTGACTGAACCTATTCTACCAACTCTGAACTGACTGACTGAACCTATTCTACCACCTCTGGACTGACTGAACCTATTCTACCACCTCTAGACTGACTGAACCTATTCTACCACCTCTGGACTGACTGACTGAACCTATTCTACCACCTCTGGACTGACTGAACCTATTCTACCACCTCTAGACTGACTGACTGAACCTATTCTACCACCTCTGGACTGACTGACTGAACCTATTCTACCACCTCTAGACTGACTGAACCTATTCTACCACCTCTGGACTGACTGAACCTATTCTACCACCTCTGGACTGACTGAACCTATTCTACCACCTCTAGACTGACTGAACCTATTCTACCACCTCTGGACTGACTGAACCTATTCTACCACCTCTGGACTGACTGAACCTATTCTACCACCTCTGGACTGACTGAACCTATTCTACCACCTCTAGACTGACTGACTGAACCTATTCTACCACCTCTAGACTGACTGACTGAACCTATTCTACCACCTCTGGACTGACTGAACCTATTCTACCACCTCTAGACTGACTGACTGAACCTATTCTACCACCTCTGGACTGACTGAAACTATTCTACCACCTCTAGACTGACTGAACCTATTCTACCACCTCTGGACTGACTGACTGAACCTATTCTACCACCTCTGGACTGACTGAACCTATTCTACCACCTCTAGACTGACTGACTGAACCTATTCTACCACCTCTAGACTGACTGAACCTATTCTACCACCTCTGGACTGACTGAACCTATTCTACCACGTCTGGACTGACTGACTGAACCTATTCTACCACCTCTGGACTGACTGAACATATTCTACCACCTCTAGACTGACTGAACCTATTCTACCACCTCTAGACTGACTGACTGAACCTATTCTACCACCTCTGGACTGACTGACTGAACCTATTCTACCACCTCTAGACTGACTGACTGAACATATTCTACCACCTCTGGACTGACTGAACCTATTCTACCACCTCTGGACTGACTGAACCTATTCTACCACCTCTAGACTGACTGACTGAACATATTCTACCACCTCTAGACTGACTGAACCTATTCTACCACCTCTAGACTGACTGAACCTATTCTACCACCTCTGGACTGACTGAACCTATTCTACCACCTCTAGACTGACTGAACCTATTCTACCACCTCTAGACTGACTGACTGAACCTATTCTACCACCTCTGGACTGACTGAACATATTCTACCACCTCTAGACTGACTGAACCTATTCTACCACCTCTAGACTGACTGACTGAACCTATTCTACCACCTCTGGACTGACTGAACATATTCTACCACCTCTAGACTGACTGAACCTATTCTACCACCTCTAGACTGACTGAACATATTCTACCACCTCTAGACTGACTGACTGAACCTATTCTACCACCTCTGGACTGACTGAACATATTCTACCACCTCTGGACTGACTGAACCTATTCTACCACCTCTGGACTGACTGAACCTATTCTACCACCTCTAGACTGACTGAACCTATTCTACCACCTCTGGACTGATTGAACCTATTCTACCACCTCTGGACTGACTGAACCTATTCTACCACCTCTAGACTGACTGACTGAACCTATTCTACCACCTCTGGACTGACTGACTGAACCTATTCTACCACCTCTAGACTGACTGAACCTATTCTACCACCTCTGGACTGACTGAACCTATTCTACCACCTCTGGACTGACTGAACCTATTCTACCACCTCTGGACTGACTGAACCTATTCTACCACCTCTGGACTGACTGACTGAACCTATTCTACCACCTCTGGACTGACTGAACCTATTCTACCACCTCTAGACTGACTGACTGAACCTATTCTACCACCTCTGGACTGACTGACTGAACCTATTCTACCACCTCTAGACTGACTGAACCTATTCTACCACCTCTAGACTGACTGACTGAACCTATTCTACCACCTCTGGACTGACTGAACCTATTCTACCACCTCTGGACTGACTGACTAAACCTATTCTACCACCTCTAGACTGACTGACTAAACCTATTCTACCACCTCTGGACTGACTGACTGAACCTATTCTACCACCTCTAGACTGACTGAACCTATTCTACGACCTCTGGACTGACTGAACCTATTCTACCACCCCTGGACTGACTGAACCTATTCTACCACCCCTGGACTGACTGACTGAACCTAATCTACCACCTCTAGACTGACTGAACCTATTCTACCACCTCTGGACTGACTGACTGAACCTATTCTACCACCTCTGGACTGACTGAACCTATTCTACCACCTCTAGACTGACTGAACCTATTCTACCACCTCTGGACTGACTGACTGAACCTATTCTACCACCTCTAGACTGACTGAACCTATTCTACCACCTCTGGACTGACTGAACCTATTCTACCACCTCTGGACTGACTGAACCTATTCTACCACCTCTGGACTGACTGAACCTATTCTACCACCTCTGGACTGACTGACTGAACCTATTCTACCACCTCTGGACTGACTGAACCTATTCTACCACCTCTGGACTGACTGAACCTATTCTACCACCTCTGGACGGACTGAACCTATTCTACCACCTCTAGACTGACTGAACCTATTCTACCACCTCTAGACTGACTGAACCTATTCTACCACCTCTGGACTGACTGAACCTATTTTACCACCTCTGGACTGACTGAACCTATTCTACAACCTCTGGACTGACTGACTGAACCTAATCTACCACCTCTAGACTGACTGACTGAAGCTATTCTACCACCTCTAGACTGACTGAACCTATTCTACCACCTCTGGACTGACTGAACCTATTCTACCACCTCTGGACTGACTGAACCTATTCTACCACCTCTGGACTGACTGACTGAACCTATTCTACCACCTCTGGACTGACTGACTGAACCTATTCTACCACCTCTGGACTGACTGAACCTATTCTACCACCTCTGGACTGACTGAACCTATTCTACCACCTCTGGACTGACTGAACCTATTCTACCACCTCTGGACTGACTGAACCTATTCTACCACCTCTAGACTGACTGAACCTATTCTACCACCTCTGGACTGACAAAACCTATTCTACCACCTCTAGACTGACTGAAGCTATTCTACCACCTCTGGACTGACTGAACCTATTCTACCACCTCTGGACTGACTGAACCTAATCTACCACCTCTAGACTGACTGACTGAAGCTATTCTACCACCTCTGGACTGACTGAACCTATTCTACCACCTCTAGACTGACTGAACCTATTCTACCACCTCTGGACTGACAAAACCTATTCTACCACCTCTAGACTGACTGAACCTATTCTAACACCTCTGGACTGACTGAACCTATTCTACCACCTCTGGACTGACTGACTGAACCTATTCTACCACTTCTGGACTGACTGACTGAACCTATTCTACCACCTCTAGACTGACTGAACCTATTCTACCACCTCTGGACTGACTGAACCTATTCTACCACCTCTGGACTGACTGAACCTATTCTAACACCTCTAGACTGACTGACTGAACCTATTCTACCACCTCTGGACTGACTGAACCTATTCTACCACCTCTAGACTGACTGAACCTATTCTACCACCTCTAGACTGACTGACTGAACCTATTCTACCACCTCTGGACTGACTGAACCTATTCTACCACCTCTGGACTGACTGAACCTATTCTACCACCTCTGGACTGACTGACTGAACCTATTCTAACACCTCTGGACTGACTGACTGAACCTATTCTACCACCTCTGGACTGACTGACTGAACCTATTCTACCACCTCTGGACTGACTGAACCTATTCTACCACCTCTAGACTGACTGACTGAACCTATTCTACCACCTCTGGACTGACTGAACCTATTCTACCACCTCTGGACTGACTGAACCTATTCTACCACCTCTAGACTGACTGACTGAACCTATTCTACCACCTCTGGACTGACTGAACCTATTCTATCACCTCTGGACTGACTGAACCTATTCTACCACCTCTAGACTGACTGAACCTATTCTACCACCTCTAGACTGACTGAACCTATTCTACCACCTCTAGACTGACTGAACCTATTCTACCACCTCTAGACTGACTGAACCTATTCTACCACCTCTAGACTGACTGACTGAACCTATTCTACCACCTCTGGACTGACTGACTGAACCTATTCTACCACCTCTGGACTGACTGAACCTATTCTACCACCTCTGGACTGACTGAACCTATTCTACCACCTCTGGACTGACTGAACCTATCTAACACCTCTGGACTGACTGACTGAACCATTCTACCACTCTAGACTGACTGAACCTATTCTACCACCTCTAGACTGACTGACTGAACCTATTCTACCACCTCTGGACTGACTGAACCTATTCTACCACCTCTGGACGGACTGAACTATTCACCACCTCTGGACTGACTGACTGAACCTATTCTACCACCTCTGGACTGACTGAACCTATTCTCCCACCTCTGGACTGACTGAACCTATTCTACCACCTCTGGACTGACTGAACCTATTCTACCACCTCTGGACTGACTGACTGAACCTATTCTACCACCTCTAGACTGACTGAACCTATTCTACCACCTCTAGACTGACTGAACCTATTCTACCACCTCTGGACTGACTGAACCTATTCTACCACCTCTGGACGGACTGAACCTATTCTACCACCTCTGGACTGACTGACTGAACCTATTCTACCACCTCTGGACTGACTGACTGAACCTATTCTACCACCTCTAGACTGACTGAACCTATTCTACCACCTCTAGACTGACTGAACCTATTCTACCACCTCTGGACTGACTGAACCTATTCTACCACCTCTGGACTGACTGAACCTATTCTACCACCACTAGAGGACTGACTGAACCTATTCTACCACTCTAGACTGACTGAACCTATTCTACCACCTCTGGACTGACTGAACCTATTCTACACCTCTAGACTGACTGAACCTATTCTACACCTGGATTGCTGAGACTGACCTATTCTACCACCTCTAGACGACAGACACGAACTATTCTACCACTCTAGACTGACTGACTGAACCTATTCTACCAACTCTGGACTGATGACTGAACCTATTCTACAGTTCTAGAACTGACTGACTGACTGAACCTATTCTACCACCTCTGGACTGTGACTGAAACTATTCTACCACCTCTGGACTGACTGAACCTATTCTACCACCTCTGGACTGACTGAACCTATTCTACCACCTTGGACTGACTGACTGAAACCTATTCTACCACCTCTAGAGACTGACTGAAAACTATTCTACCCCTATGGGACTGACTGAACCTATTTCTACACCTCTAGACTGGACTGACTGAACCTATTCTACCACCTCTGGACTGCTGACTGAACCTATTCTACCACTCTGGACTGACTGAACCTATTCTACCCACCTTAGACTGACTGAACCTATTTACCACCTCTAGACTGACTGATTGAACCTATTCTACCACCTCTGGACTGACTGAACTATTCTACCCCTCTAGACTGACTGACTGAAACCTATTCTACCACCTCTGGACTGACTGAACCTATTCTAACCCCTCTAGACTGACTGAACCTATCTACCACCTCTAGACTGACTGAACTATTATACACCTTAGGACTGACTGACTGAACCTATTCTACCACCTCTGGACTGACTGAACCTATTCTACCACCTCTGGAGGACTGAGGAACCTATTCTACCACCTCGGACTGACTGAACCTATTCTACCCTCTGGACTGACTGAACTATTCTACACCTTGGACTGACTGAACCTATCTACCACCTCTAGACTGACTGAACCTATTCTACACTCTAGACTGACTGAACCTATTCTACCACATCTAGACTGACTGACTGAACCTATTCTACCACTCTGGATGACTGAACCTATTCTACACCTCTAGACTGACTGAACCTATTCTACCACTCTGGACTGACTGAACATATTCTACCACCTCTAGACTGACTGAATATTCTACCACCTCTAGACTGATGAAACCTATTTCTACACTCTCGACTGACGAACCTATTCTACACCTCTAGACTGACTGACTGAAC
>NC_042983.1:43974438-44060295 GCF_901001165.1 Salmo trutta | reverse complement strand
AGGAGAGGAGAGAGCAGAAGAGAGAGCAGAGAGAGAGAGAGTAGAGATAGAGACAGAGAGATCGATAGAGAGAGAGAGCGAGGTGAGAGAGAGAGAGAGAGAGGTGAGAGAGAGAGTAGAGCTGAGAGAGATGAGCGAGAGAGACAGAGAGAGGGACAGAGAGAAGAGGAGAGATGACGAGAGCGAGAGACAGAGAGAGAGGAGAAGAGAGAGAGAGGAGACGAGGAGGAGAGAGAGAGAGAGAGAGAGAGAGACAGAGAGAGAGAGAGAGACAGAGAGACAGAGAGAGAGAGAGAGAGAGAGCCGTGCGGAAGGGAAATCGGAGTCGTTCAACATGTTGAAATGAAAAGAAGGGACCGACGTAGCGTAGTTAATAATATCATTGGTTCAGTTTGACACCAGTAGTTTACAGCTTTAGCTTAAAAAAGGTGTCATTAATATTCACCACAAAGTAGCACTTGGGATCCGATTCCAATAATGCGTTGGTTAGAGACGTTGAAGAATTTCTGCCAAGCTGAAGTGGAAGTCATGCAGGAACATTATCTGCTATCACAGTCTGACTAGAGATAACAGGCAAATTATACCTGGCCTCTCCAACAAATTATATGGAACATATTTAATCTACACGCAGCCATTGCTTCCCACTTACCAAAGACACTTACAGATTGGCCCGAATGGCGTAGATTCAATCCAACTAAATGCTACAAAAAAAGTCATACATGCTTGTAAAATATTGAGAAAACACTTTACTGAAAGCCTGCAGGTATAATGTCTTATAACTTGTTATAACGTCTTATAATAAATGGTACAATATGTTATGTCTTCTCTGTGTATTATAAATGAATGTAACAAAACAAAAAAACTAAATTAAATGTACACAATTAAGCACATTTATTGTCATTGAATACCTGCAAAATACCTGCTAATAGTGCCTTCAGAAAGTATTCATACCCCTCGACTTATTCCACATTATGTTGTGTTACAGCCTGAATTCAAAATAGATTAAATATTTAAAAAATTCTCACCCATCTACACACAATACCCCATAATGACAAAGTGAAAACACGTTTTTGGAAAAGTTTCCAAATGTATTGAAAAAGAAATACAGAAATATCTAATTTACATAATTTTACCCATCCCTGAGTCAGTACACGTTAGAATCATCTTTGGCAAACATAACACACACAAAGTTAATTGCTTTAACACATTTTTTGCAGTTTTAGTTTAGTGACTTGTTGCAAAGCTCCCAAGTGGTGCAGCGGTTTAAGGCACTGCATCTCAGTGCTAGAGGCGTCACTACAGACCCTGGTTCGTTTCCCGGCTGTAACACAACCGGCCGTGATCAGGAGACCCATAGGGCGGCGCACAATTGGCCCAGCGTCGTCCAGGTTAAGGTTTGGTCGGGGTAGGCCGTCATTGTAAATAAGAATATGTTTTTAACTGGCTTGCCTAGTTAAATAAAGGTGTAAAAAAAGAAAAAAAGCTGTGGGTTGCATGTAACCAATTTGTAAAATAAACCTTTGAGATCTCAATTGTCCCAACTACATCCAGTCAGTGCGGCGTGGTGAAATTAAACCTCAAAACCAACTCACTCACTGCTGTTATTAATGACTTCACTGCTTACACTTTACACTGGTGTTAATGACTTCACTGCTTACACTTTACACTGGTGTTAATGACTTCACTGCTTACACTTTACACTGGTGTTAATGACTTCACTGCTTACACTTTACACTGGTGTTAATGACTTCACTGTTTACACTTTACACTGGTGTTAATGACTTCACTGCTTACACTTTACACTGGTGTGAATGACTTCACTGCTTACACTTTACACTGGTGTTAATGACTTCACTGCTTACACTTTACACTGGTGTTAATGACTTCACTGCTTACACTTTACACTGGTGTTAATGACTTCACTGCTTACACTTTACACTGGTGTTAATGACTTCACTGCTTACACTTTACACTGGTGTTAATGACTTCACTGCTTACACTTTACACTGTTATTAATGACTTCACTGCTTACACTTTACACTGGTGTTAATGACTTCACTGCTTACACTTTACACTGGTGTTAATGACTTCACTGCTTACACTTTACACTGGTGTTAATGACTTCACTGCTTACACTTTACACTGGTGTTAATGACTTCACTGCTTACACTTTACACTGGTGTTAATGACTTCACTGCTTACACTTTACACTGGTGTTAATGACTTCACTGCTTACACTTTACACTGGTGTTAATGACTTCACTGCTTACACTTTACACTGGTGTTAATGACTTCACTGCTTACACTTTACAATGTCATCTATAAGTCTTTGCTAGGTAAAGCCCTGCCTTATCTCAGCGCACTGGTCACCATAGGAGCACCCACCCGTAGCACGCGCTCCAGCAGGTATATTTCACTGGTCACCCCCAAAGCCAATTCATCGTTTGGCCGCCTTTCCTTCCAGTTCTCTGCTGCCAATGACTGGAACGAATTGCAAAAATCACTGAAGCTGGAGACTCATATCTCCCTCACTAACTTTAAGCATCAGCTGTCAGAGCAGCTCACAGATGACTGCATCTGTACATAGCCCATCTCGAAACAGCCCACCAAACTACCTCATCCCCATATTGTTATTAATTTACTTATTTTTTGCTCCTTTGCACCCCAGTATCTCTACTTGCACATTCATCTTCTGCAAATATATCACTCCAGTGTTTAATTGCTATATTGTAATTACTTCGCCACTATGGCCTATTTATTGCCTTACCTCCCTAATCTTACCTCATTTGCACTCACTGTATACGTTTTTTTTTTCCTATTGTGTTATTGACTGTACCTTTTGTTTATTCCATGTGTAACTCTGTGTTGTTGTTTGTGTCGAACTGCTTTGCTTTATCTTGGCCAGGTCGCAGTTGTAAATGAGAACTTGTTCTACCTGGTTATATAAAGGTGAAATAAATAAATTAAATAAAATGGGATAAGCTTGTAATGAATTAATTTCAATTTCTATTTACAGACAGAAATACACATAACATTATTTTTATTATTATTTTGCTTTTGTCACGACTTCCGCCGAAGTCGGGTCCTCTCCTAGTTCGGCGGTTGGCGTCGCCGGTCTTCTAGCCATCATCGATCCATTTTTCATTTTCCATTTGTTTTGTCTTGTTTTTCCTCACACCTGGTTTCAATTCCCTCATTACATGTTGTGTATTTAACCCTCTGTTCCCACCCATGTCTTTGTGTGGGATTGTTTATTTTAGTGCTTGTGCACGTTCCCTGTGAGCGCACGGCGGGTTATTTTTGTGCCCATTTATCTTGTTGTTCTGGATGCCGTTGGTTTTGCTTAATAAATCTCCGGTTATTACCCAGTTCTGCTCTCCTGCGCCTGACTTCTCTGCCGCCAATTACACACCCCGCTACAGCTTTGGGGAGTTGTGTTTTTTGTATTGTTTACAGGGGAGGGAAGTGTGTTTTCTGTATTGTGTACAGGGGAGGGAAGTGTGTTTTATGTATTGTGTACAGGGGGAGGGAAGTGTGTTTTTTGTATTGTGTACAGGGGAGGGAAGTGTGTTTTTTGAATTGCGTACAGGGGAGAGAAGTGTGTTTTATGTATTGTATACAGGGGAGGGAATTGTGTTTTTTGTATTGGGTACAGGGGAGGGAAGTGTGTTTTTTGTATTGTGTACAGGGGAGGGAAGTGTGTTTTATGTATTGTGTACAGGGGGAGGGAAGTGTGTTATTTGTATTGTGTACAGTGGAGGGAAGTGTGTCTTCTGTATTGTGTACAGGGGAGGGAAGTGTGTTTTATGTCTTGTGTACAGGGGAGGGAAGTGTGTTTTTTGTATTGTGTGCAGGGGAGGGAAGTGTTTTTTATGTATTGTGTACAGGGGGAGGGAAGTGTGTTTTTTGTATTGTGTACAGGGGGAGGGAAGTGTGTTTTTTGTATTGTGTACAGGGGAGGGAAGTGTGTTTTTTGTGTTGGCTACATAGGAGGGAAGTGTGTTTTTTGTATTGTATACAGGGGAGGGAAGTGTGTTTTATGTATTGTGTACAGGGGAGGGAAGTGTGTTTTTTGTGTTGGCTACATAGGAGGAAAGTGTGTTTTTTGTATTGTATACAGGGGAGGGAAGTGTGTTTTTTGTATTGCGTACAGGGGAGGGAAGTGTGTTTTTTGTATTGTATATAGGGGAGGGAAGTGTGTTTTTTGTATTGTGTACAGGGGATGGAAGTGTGTTTTTTGTATTGCGTACAGGGGATGGAAGTGTGTTTTTTGTATTGTGTACAGGGGATGGAAGTGTGTTTTTTGTATTGCGTACAGGGGATGGAAGTGTGTTTTTTGTATTGTGTACAGGGGATGGAAGTGTGTTTTTTGTATTGTGTACAGGGGAGGGAAGTGTGTTTTTTGAATTGCGTACAGGGGAGAGAAGTGTGTTTTATGTATTGTATACAGGGGAGGGAATTGTGTTTTTTGTATTGGGTACAGGGGAGGGAAGTGTGTTTTTTGTATTGTGTACAGGGGAGGGAAGTGTGTTTTATGTATTGTGTACAGGGGGAGGGAAGTGTGTTATTTGTATTGTGTACAGGGGAGGGAAGTGTGTCTTCTGTATTGTGTACAGGGGAGGGAAGTGTGTTTTATGTCTTGTGTACAGGGGAGGGAAGTGTGTTTTTTGTATTGTGTGCAGGGGAGGGAAGTGTTTTTTATGTATTGTGTACAGGGGGAGGGAAGTGTGTTTTTTGTATTGTGTACAGGGGGAGGGAAGTGTGTTTTTTGTATTGTGTACAGGGGAGGGAAGTGTGTTTTTTGAATTGCGTACAGGGGAGAGAAGTGTGTTTTATGTATTGTATACAGGGGAGGGAATTGTGTTTTTTGTATTGGGTTCCCGGGGGTTAAGTATGTTTTATGTATTGGGTACAGGGGAGGGCAGTGTGTTTTATGTATTGGGTACAGGGGATGGAAGTGTGTTTTCCCCCCTGATTTCACTCTCTTGCAGAGTTTACATTATATTTTCTTCCAGCCAAATGTCCTCATCTGTTTGCTTGCAGTAAATTGTTTTGGTACTTCCCATATCACCACGCTTTTCCACAATAACTTTTGATATACCACAGGTCAGAATAGTCTACCAGTATAACTGTCTATCCAGGCCTTTATCCACCATTCATAGTGACATATATAGTCTACCAGTCTGTCTATCCACCATTCATAGTGACAATATAGTCTACCAGTCTGTCTATGCGGTCCTCTATCCACCATTCATAGTGACAATACATTCTACCAGTTTAACTGTCTATTTGGTCTTCTATCCACCATTCATAGTGACAATATAGTCTACCAGTCTGTCTATCCACCATTCATAGTGACAATATAGTCTAGCAGTCTGTCTATCCGGTCCTCTATCCACCATTCATAGTGTGTCACGCCCTGACAATAGAGAGCCCTTGTTTCTCTATGGTGTAGTAGGTCAGGGCGTGACTAGGGGTTGATCTAGTATATCTATGTCTATGTTGTGTTCTATTTTTTTTTTTCTATGTTGGTGTTTTGTACAATTCCCAATTAGAGGCAGCTGGTAATCGTTGTCTCTAATTGGGGATCATATTTAAGTAGTTATTTTTCCCACCTGTGTTTTGTGGGATCTTGTTTATGTGTAGTTGCCTGTGAGCACTCCATAGCTTCACGTGTCCGTTGATTGTTTTTTTGAGAGTTTCATTTAATAAACATGTGGAACCCAGGTCACGCTGCGTCTTGGTCTACTCATTACAACGAACGGGACATAGTGACAATATAGTCTATCCACCATTCATAGTGACAATATAGTCTACCAGTCTGTCTATCCACCATTCATAGTGACAATATAGTCTACCAGTCTGTCTATCCACCATTCATAGTGACAATATAGTCTACCAGTCTGTCTGTATCTATATAATGTGTCTGTGTCTCTGTAATGTGTCTGTGTCTCTGTAATGTGTCTGTGTCTCTGTAATGTGTCTGTATCTATATAATGTATCTATGTAATGTGTCTCTGTAATGTGTCTGTGTCTCTGTAATGTGTCTGTGTCTCTGTAATGTGTCTGTATCTATATAATGTATCTATGTAATGTGTCTCTGTAATGTGTCTGTGTCTCTGTAATGTGTCTGAATCTATATAATGTATCTATGTAATGTGTCTCTGTAATGTGTCTGTATCTATATAATGTGCCTATGTAATGTGTCTCTGTAATGTGTCTGTATCTCTGTAATGTGTCTGTATCTCTGTAATGTGTCTGTATCTATATAATGTATCTATGTAATGTGTCTGTATCTCTGTAATGTGTCTGTATCTATATAATGTGTCTGTATCTCTGTAATGTGTCTGTATCTATATAATGTATCTATGTAATGTGCCTGTATCTATATAATGTGTCTATATAATGTCTCTGTCTCTGTAATGTGTCTGTATCTCTGTAATGTGTCTGTATCTATGTAATGTGCCTGTATCTATATAATGTGTCTGTATCTATATAATGTGTCTGTGTCTCTGTAATGTGTCTGTGTCTCTGTAATGTGTCTGTATCTATATAATGTGTCTGTGTCTGTATCTATATAATGTGTCTGTGTCTCTGTAATGTGTCTGTATCTATACAATGTGTCTGTATCTATATAATGTGTCTGTGTCTCTGTAATGTGTCTGTATCTATATAATGTGTCTGTATCTATATAATGTGTCTGTGTCTCTGTAATGTGTCTCTGTAATGTGTTGGTATCTCTGTAATGTGTCGGTATCGCTGTAATGTGTCTGTACTTGTATAATTTAAACCCTGTAAGGATCTGCCCCTAAATTTTGGCCTAAATTTTGGCCTGTTGCTTAATGCCCGGAAGCAAGGATATGCACATTCTAGATACCATTTGAAAAGAAACACTTTGACGTTTGTTGAAATGTGAAATGAATGTAGGAGAATATAGCACATTAAATCTGATAAAAGATAATATAAAGAAAAAAACGTGTTTTTTGTAAAAAAAAAAATTGTAACATCGTCTTTGAAATAGAAGAGAAAGGCCATAATGTATTATTCCAGGACAGGCGCAATTTAGATTTTGGCCACTAGATGGCAGCAGTGTATGTGCAAAGTTTTAGACTGATCCATTGAACCATTGCATTTCTGTTAAAATGTTGTATCAAAACTGCCCAAATGTGCCTAGTTGGTTTATTAATAACTTTTCAAGTTCATAACTGTCCACTCCTCAAACAATTGCATGGTATTATTTCACTGTAATAGCTACTGTAAATTGGACAGTGCAGTTAGATTAACAATAATTTAAGCTTTCTGCCCATATCAGATATGTCTACGTCCTGGGAAATGTTCTTGTTACTTACAACCTCATGCTAATCACATTAGCCTATGTTAGCTCAACCGTCCCACAGGTGGACCCACCGATTCTATAGAGGATAAGTATTTATATAAAAATAGGGACAACAATGGAAGTAAGTCCACAACTTTATTGTGCAAACCCGGTCACTTAAAACAACTCTATATATATATATATATATATATATATATATATATATATATATATATATATATATATATATATATATATATATATATATATGCTGCATATGTATTCTGCCCTACCTAGCAAAAAGGCAGTAACTGCTAAATTGGTCTAAAATTAGTTAATGTCCTTTTTACAACATTAAATACATGCTTAATGATGTGGACAAGTATCCTGCCTCTATTGTATTGTGTTTTGGAGAAAATGGGGGGTCATGTTAGCAGTAACCAAGGTAAATAAAAGCCCTTTTTTCTCAGTTCTACGCTATGAGCAGGTTACTGCTTTTTTGCTTGGTAGAGCAGTATGGTAGTATAGTATAGTATGAGGGTATAGTGTAGTATTGTATAGTGTAGTTTAGTAGTATAATATAGTATAGTATGAGGGTATAGTGTAGTATTGTATAGTGTAGTTTAGTAGTATAATATAGTATAGTATGAGGGTATAGTGTAATAAAATAGCTTCATTAATATGCTGTAAATATATGTTATTTTACTGACCAATAATATCAATCAATCCAAACTAGGCCTACAAGATAGAAAGGGACTTAGTATTGGTTGAATTTGACATTTAGTCTATTTATTGTGGTGTTGAAAACCATGATATTGAAGTGCCCAAAGTTGGTATGCTTTGTTTACTGGTTGTGTGGTGCATTTGCACAGAAACCTGTTTGGTGGAAAATTTGTTGGATCCTAGTGTAATGAAACAGTCAGGGAGAGTGAGCTCGTCCGTCCGTGGTGGTCGACGAAATCTCAACTTTTTTTGTCCGTAGCCTTGCGAGGTATCGACTGTCCCACAAAAGCATGCTGAAGTGGCAAAGTTGATATACACACATTTATAAACACAGGGTCGCTACAGTTATTGTTATTTGTGGTTATAAACATTATTTTGTGTTCATTTTATGAAGGGGAAGGATGGGCTATTTATTTTACAGTACAATGGGACGGTCATGTGAAAATATTTTTGTACGTTGGGTCACAATTCTCGAATTATATTTCGAGAAGAATGAAGAAACGGGGAAGAATAGGATTAAAATTGTTTTGTAAGTTTATCCTGACAGACATAACTGTCATAATAGCTCCAATTATCAACATGTGTTCGACAATTCAAGTCAATGTGATGGGCATGAATAATATTACAATATCTCACAAATTACCGTTTCGGGGCATATAGCCAATAATATGCTCCGGTAGCCTTTCTAACTGTCACAGTGTAACCAAGCCTATGAAAGGAAGGAAAAAAAAAGGCGTCCACCTTTAGCCTACGAGCGGAGTTTTTTTTTTTTTTATAGCGGTTGTCTACGGATACCAATCACCTTCACTGATGACAATAGAGGATGTAAGGGGATCCAGGAGATTCCTCTGAACGGGGTAATTCACACTTGACACGGTCGGTCCCTCTCTCTGACACATGGAACCGTTACAGTACTGTACTTTATTACCAGCCTTGCTATGTGGCCCCTATCTAACAGAGAGTTATATAGTTCAGGATCCTGACTATATACAGTACTTTATTACCAGCCTTGCTATGTGGCCCCTATCTAACAGACAGGTATATAGTTCAGGATCCTGATGACGTACAGTACTTTATTACCAGCCTTGCTATGTGGCCCCTATCTAACAGACAGTTATATAGTTCAGGATCCTGACTATATACAGGAGAGAGGATATATTGTCTGTCAACATTATTACTGGGTAATGGAACACTAGCGTGTTGGGCTGATACAGTATCTGTCAACATTATTAACTGAACACTAGCGTGTTGGGCTGATGCAGTATCTGTCAACATTATTATGGAACACTAGCATGTTGGGCTGATACAGTATCTGTCAACATTATTAACTGAACACTAGCATGTTGGGCTGATACAGTATCTGTCAACATTATTATGGAACACTAGCGTGTTGGGCTGATACAGTATCTGTCAACATTATTATGGAACACTAGCGTGTTGGGCTGATACAGTATCTGTCAACGTTATTATGGAACACTAGCGTGTTCGGCTGATACAGTATCTGTCAACATTATTATGGAACACTAGCGTGTTGGGCTGATACAGTATCTGTCAACATTATTATGGAACACTAGCGTGTTCGGCTGATACAGTATCTGTCAAAATTATTATGGAACACTAGCATGTTGGGCTGATACAGTATCTGGGTTATGTCCACTGGGCCCTGATAGTGTGATACTGTTACTAATTATAACACCTCACAGCTTTAAATAATGACATTTTAATATTCACACGGAACATTTCTACCTATCATCTGGCAGTACTCTTAGACATTGAAACTAACTCGAGAGACTGCACACTTTGCAGTCATTACATCACATGAATTGACTGTCATCATACATAGGCAAAGACATGTTGCTAAGCCTTCTAATATCAAAAAGGTCCATGATACCAATCCATGGCCTTGACTTGCCATGTTTCACAACTGACCCTGTTGCTAACATTAACCGAATGTGATCCTGTTGCTAACGCTAACCAAATAGAGAACTGAACTGATCCTGTTGCTAACGCTAACCAAATAGAGAACTGAACTGATCCTGTTGCTAACGCTAACCAAATGGAGAACTGAACTGATCCTGTTGCTAACGCTAACCAAATAGAGAACTGAACTGATCCTGTTGCTAACCAAATGGAGAACTGAACTGATCCTGTTGCTAACGCTAACCAAATAGAGAACTGAACTGATCCTGTTGCTAACGCTAACCAAATGGAGAACTGAACTGATCCTGTTGCTAACGCTAACAGGAAGCGACGCAGGTCCTAATCCAGGCACTTGTCATCTCCCGTCTGGATTACTGCAACTCGCTGTTGGCTGGGCTCCCTGCCTGTGCCATTAAACCCCTACAACTCATCCAGAACGCCGCAGCCCGTCTGGTGTTCAACCTTCCCAAGTTCTCTCACGTCACCCCGCTCCTCCGCTCTCTCCACTGGCTTCCAGTTGAAGCTCGCATTCGCTACAAGACCATGGTGCTTGCCTACGGAGCTGTGAGGGGAACGGCACCTCCGTACCTTCAGGCTCTGATCAGGCCCTACACCCAAACAAGGGCACTGCGTTCATCCACCTCTGGCCTGCTCGCCTCCCTACCTCTGAGGAAGCACAGTTCCCGCTCAGCCCAGTCCAAACTGTTCGCTGCTCTGGCACCCCAATGGTGGAACAATCTCCCTCACCATGCCAGGACAGCGGAGTCAATCACCACCTTCCGGATGGTGAACTGAACTGATTCTGTTGCTAACGCTAACCAAATAGAGAACTGAACTGATCCTGTTGCTAACACTAACCAAATAGAGAACTGAACTGATCCTGTTGCTAATGCTAACCAAATGGAGAACTGAACTGGTCCTGTTGCTAACGCTAACCAAATAGAGAACTGATCCTGTTGCTAACGCTAACCAAATAGAGAACTGATCCTGTTGCTAACGCTAACCAAATAGAGAACTGAACTGATCCTGTTGCTAATGCTAACCAAATGGAGAACTGATCCTGTTGCTAACGCTAACCAAATAGAGAACTGAACTGATCCTGTTGCTAACGCTAACCAAATGGAGAACTGAACTGATCCTGTTGCTAAAGCTAACCAAATGGCGAACTGAACTGATCCTGTTGCTAACGCTAACCAAATAGAGAACTGAACTGATCCTGTTGCTAACGCTAACCAAATAGAGAACTGAACTGATCCTGTTGCTAACGCTAACCAAATGGAGAACTGAACTGATCCTGTTGCTAACGCTAACCAAATAGAGAACTGAACTGATCCTGTTGCTAACGCTAACCAAATAGAGAACTGAACTGATCCTGTTGCTAACGCTAACCAAATGGAGAACTGAACTGGTCCTGTTGCTAACGCTAAGCAAATGGAGAACTGAACTGGTCCTGTTGCTAACGCTAACCAAATAGAGAACTGAACTGATCCTGTTGCTAATGCTAACCAAATGGAGAACTGAACTGGTCCTGTTGCTAACGCTAACCAAATAGAGAACTGAACTGATCCTGTTGCTAACGCTAACCAAATAGAGAACTGATCCTGTTGCTAACGCTAACCAAATAGAGAACTGATCCTGTTGCTAACGCTAACCAAATAGAGAACTGATCCTGTTGCTAACGCTAACCAAATAGAGAACTGATCCTGTTGCTAATGCTAACCAAATAGAGAACTGATCCTGTTGCTAACGCTAACCAAATGGAGAACTGATCCTGTTGCTAACGCTAACCAAATAGAGAACTGAACTGATCCTGTTGCTAATGCTAACCAAATGGAGAAATGAACTGATCCTGTTGCTAACGCTAACCAAATGGAGAACTGAACTGATCCTGTTGCTAACGCTAACCAAATGGAGAAATGAACTGGTATCACTAAGTATCAGACAGTACGTTTTAGTATCATTAAGTATCCATCACTTATAGTAAAAAAGAAGACACACTCAATCACCCTTTATAGACACTACTCTGTCAAGTCAAGAAAGTCTACGTGTAATTACACAACTATTGATATAGTAGCAATGACAACTTTAGCCTGCCTCTGTAGCTACATCTCACACCTTCAACCTCCACCACTGTCAACTGCTTCATCCCAGCCAGAGAGTTAAATCAAGCTTGGCTTACCTTCAACAACAAACACACGTATGTTTTGGAAAATAGGCTTCTTGGAGACACGTGAGGCCTGGCCTGCAAGTTACTAAATCTGAGACTCTGAGAGAGAGAGAGAGAGAGAGAGATAGAGAGAGAGACAGAGACAGAGAGAGAGAGAGAGACGGAGAGAGAGAGAGAGAGAGAGAGAGAGAGAGAGAGAGAGAGAGAGAGAGAGAGAGAGACAGACAGACAGACAGACAGACAGACAGACAGACAGACAGACAGACAGACAGACAGACAGACAGACAGACAGACAGACAGACAGACAGACAGGCAGGCAGGCAGGCAGACAGACAGACAGACAGACAGACAGACAGACAGACAGACAGACAGACAGACAGACAGAGAAGTGATTATACCATCATTGGGAACCACTTTAACATAGCCTAGAACCTTCTTTCTTTCTTTCTCTCTTTCTCTTTTTTTATTCTTTATTTATTTCTCTCTTTCTTTCTTTCTCTCTTGTATATTTCTCTCCCTTTCCTTATCAACAGAATCTTTCATAAAAACACAACAATACCAATCACCACCTGCTGTTTGTTTCTGCTCCTCCTTGTCCTGTCATGTGTCAACCCAACTTACCCCGGACAAAGCGAAAGGTGGTACCTCTAAGGAGTGATACAGTCCCGGGGCTAGCTTTACAATAAAGGCAGACCATTCAACGCTTCACACCAAATAGTCAACTTTGGGCCGACTGGGTTTCCCTCCGCTGGGGGAGAAAACTGAGATGGAGGGGCAATAGAGAGAGGCTTTAGAATACCAGGTTGAAAAAAAAAGGAAAAGGTTTTAGCATGAATGAGAGTCTATGTGCTTTGTGTTTTTTTAAATGAGTTGCTAACAGAGCTGTCTGTCTGTTGCCTCTGCAGCGCTAGTACTGTTCTGTTGTGTTCTGGGACAGGTTGGTGGGGAAGACGTTTTAAGTAGGTTTAGTACTATTTAACATCAATGTGGACATCACTTGAAAAGATCAGCTTACTTAGAGAGAGGCGTTTTAAAGAAAGGAGGATTCTAGTTCATTTCAACTGGATGCTCTTTTGCTGATAATGAGCAACATCCTATCATCCTATGATTGAAATAAGATACATGTTTTTAATAATTTTAAGGAATCAATTTAAAACTACTACAGGTGTTAACCAATTACTGAAAAAGGAGACTAAATGTACTTTCAATTCCTGATCTTAAAACTTAAATTTATGTAGATATTATACGCATATTAATTAAGATCATGTATGTTGATATACTTAAATTTGGTGACAATGACTATTGTACAATAAACAGAGAACGACATTTCTTTATCATGCTAAATCCAGATACGAGAAGGGCCCCTTTTAAAACATGGCTGGACTGACTTTTTTAAAAGCTGTTTGTAGGCATTCCCCATTAATAGGCCATTCTCTCCCTAGTCGCTGAGGGGCCTTTTTAGTGAGTGCAGACATATTCTGTCAAGGAGCTGAGCATTGTGGGGTCTGATTGGTGCTTTTATCCGTCAAGTCCCCAGGTGAATTCACGTCAGGATGGTAGTGTGTGTGTGTGTGTGTGTGTGTGTGTGTGTGTGTGTGTGTGTGTGTGTGTGTGTGTGTGTGTGTGTGTGTGTGTGTGTGTGTGTGTGTGTGTGTGTGTGTGTGTGTGTATCTGGGGGCCACAGGAGCCTTACATCACCATCCTCGACACTCCGACCAGTCCCCCATCTGCCACGTTTCCCCCCTTTACCGTGTCCTTATTGTTTGTCTTCAGACATATTGAAACCTTTAAATGTAGAAGCACCTGGTTTATCTGTGCGTTTCTCCCTTTGTCTTCCTCCTTCTCTCCGCAGCACCAGCTTTTTGGCTGGTGAAAAAAAAAGGGTTTGTTCAGGTTGGGCTCCTCTCCACTTGAAGAACAAGTGTTTTCTTCTGTACCTCCCTATGGTTCCCCTTCTTCCTCTCTATTATGAGCTCTTAGCCACCTGGAAGCGGAGGGAAAATTATATGAATTGATGCTTTTCATTTGGGCTTTGTTTGTTTGTGTGTTTGGTCCCCTGTAAGCAGCTGATGGCAAGCCACTGACTGTAGACCTCCAGTCTGAATACAGAGATAATGTAGACTACTGACCTCTAGTCTGAATACAGAGATACTGTAGACTACTGACTGTAGACCTCCAGTCTGAATACAGAGATACTGTAGACTACTGACCTCTAGTCTGAATACAGAGATACTGTAGACTACTGGTGTGAATACAGAGATTCTGTAGACTACTGACTGTAGACCTCTAGTCTGAATACAGAGATACTGTAGACTACTGACTGTAGACCTCCAGTCTGAATACAGAGATACTGTAGACTACTGACCTCTAGTCTGAATACAGAGATACTGTAGACTACTGGTGTGAATACAGAGATTCTGTAGACTACTGACTGTAGACCTCTAGTCTGAATACAGAGATACTGTAGACTACTGGTGTGAATACAGAGATACTGTAGACTACTGGTGTGAATACAGAGATACTGTAGACTACTGGTGTGAATACAGAGACACTGTAGACTACTGGTGTGAATACAGAGATACTGTAGACTACTGGTGTGAATACAGAGATACTGTAGACTACTGGTGTGAATACAGAGATACTGTAGACTACTGGTGTGAATACAGAGATACTGTAGACTACTGGTGTGAATACATAGCTGATGGCAGGCAACTGGGATTGAAGCAACAGATTAGCAGAGTGAGAGAACACGTAGAGACGCAAAACACCTGCATAGAGGTACAGTTGTCATGCTGTTTTAGCCCCACAGCAAACATAACCATCTCCTGCATTTGTTGAAATGCTATTTTAAGTTGAAAGATGTAGGGTTTTGGGGTTAAGGTTAGTGTTAGTGTTAGGATTAAGGTTAGGGTTTGGGTTAAGGTTAGGGTTTGGGTTAAGGTTAGGGTTTGGGTTAAGGTTAGAGTATGGTTTAGGGTTATGTTTAGAGTTATGTATTTTGGGGTTAAGGTTAGGGTTAGGGAAAATTAGATTTCTAATGGTCAAACATTTTTTTTAAACACTGCTTGGGTCGCTCCTCTCTCTCTCTCTCTGTCTCTCTTTTCTCTGTCTCTCTCTCTCTCTCCCTTCGCTCGCTCTCTCTCTCTCTCTCTCTCTCTCTCTCTCTCCCTACTCTCTCTCTCTCTCTCTCTCTCTCTCTCTCTCTCTCTCTCCCTACTCTCTCTCTCTCTCTCTCTCTCTTTCCCTACTCTCTCTCTCTCTCTCTCTCTCTCGCTCTCTGAGACCCCTGACAACCTGTAACAACTCCTGTCACCCTATACCCCCCCCCCTGTCGCTTCTAGACACCTCTAACTGGAACCTGCTGCCTTTCCTCCATCACACCCACCGTCCCGTGGGTTCTACTGAAAACAGTCTTCACTTGTCATCTTTCACTTGTCAGGCCACGTCTACGAAACGGCCAATTAGGAAGCAATAACTCATAGAGACTATGCATTTCTGTAATCTGGTTAGTCTCATTGGGAGAACATATCTTTACTGTATTCTGGTTAGTCTCATTGAGAGAACATATCTTTACTGTATTCAGGTTAGTCTCACTGAGAGAACATATCTTTACTGTATTCTGGTTAGTCTCATTGAGAGAACATATCTTTACTGTATTCAGGTTAGTCTCACTGAGAGAACATATCTTTACTGTATTCAGGTTAGTCTCATTGAGATAACGTATCTTTACTGTATTCAGGTTAGTCTCATTGAGAGAACGTATCTTTACTGTATTCAGGTTAGTCTCACTGAGAGAACATATCTTTACTGTATTCAGGTTAGTCTCACTGAGATAACGTATCTTTACTGTATTCAGGTTAGTCTCACTGAGAGAACATATCTTTCGCAAGATACGGATTTAGCAACGATTGTGGACACACTAGCAGGTCTGCCCCGTTACAGCTCTGCTGTAGGCTCATTAACGTGAACTCGTTAGCGAAGACTCTCCGTTTGTGACCACAGAATCAGTCCATCGCTCCACACCTTCCCTCCATCCTCTATCGTCACCCCCCCCTCCCCCCCCAACGTGCAGAAAGAGGAAGGGAGACCTTGAGCTTTTGTCACCACAGAGTTCTGGTATTCCTAATGAACTCAAGTTAATCTCCTCCTCAGCTTTGTGGACTTTTGTTAAGTGATATAGTCCTCAGAGCTACTGCCAGGATAAAAGTTATTAGGCCATGCTAAATCCGAACCGCCACACACACACACACACACACACACACACACACACACAGACACACACTTGCATTTTAATTCTAGATCACTTCCTAGACCTTTGAATTTACTGAACTGTTGATCTGAAATGTGTGTGGTTATAAATATTCACCGTCCTTCTATCATCTATTTATATTTTATCTAACATTTAACTGAGCAAGTCCGTTAAGAACAAATTCTTATTTACAATGACAGCCTACCCCCCCCCCCCCCCCGGCCATACCCGGACGACGCTGGGCCAATTGTGCGCCGCCCTATGGGACTCTCAATCACGGCCGGATGTGATACAGCCTGGAATCGAACCAGGGTCTGTAGTGACGCCTCTAGCACTGAGTACGCAGTGCCATAGACCGCTGCGACCCTCGGGAGCCCCGAAGGGGGTGTGGTTTAATACTCTGTTCCTCCATCTGAAGGGGGTGTGGTTTAATACTCTGTTCCTCCATCTGAAGGCGGTGTGGTTTAATACTCTGTTCCTCCATCTGAAGGCGGTGTGGTTTAATACTCTGTTCCTCCATCTGAAGGGGGTGTGGTTTTCCAACACTACCTGTCACATCTTAATTCAAATGATTGATCAAATGCTTGGTATATTTTAGTTTTTTTTGGAGGGAGGGAGGAGGAGGAGTAGGAGGAGGAGAGGGAGGGAGGGAGGGAGGAGGAGGAGGAGAGGGAGGGAGGAGGAGGAGTAGGAGGAGGAGAGGGAGGGAGGGATGGAGGGAGGGAGGGAAGGAGGGAGGAGAAGGACGAGGGAGGAGGAGGAGGGGGAGAGGGAGGGAGGGAGGAGGAGGAGTAGGAGGAGGGGGAGGGAGGGAGGAGGAGGAGGAGAGGGAGGGAGGAGGAGGAGTAGGAGGAGGAGAGGGAGGGAGGGAGGGAGGGAGGGAGGGAGGGAGGAGAAGGACGAGGAGGGGGAGGGAGGAGGAGGAGGAGGGAGGAGGAGGAGGAGGAGGAGAGGGAGGGAGGGAGGGAGGGGAAGGACGAGGAGGGGGAGGGAGGAGGAGGAGGAGGAGAGGGAGGGAGGGAGGGAGGAGGAGGAGGAGAGGGAGGGAGGAGTAGGTGGAGAGGGAGGAGGAGGTGGGGAGGGAGGAGGAGGAGGAGAGGGAGGAGGAGGAGAGGGAGGACATGAAAGTGTTCCTCCGCAATACAGACAGCGTTGTTTAAAACGGTGGGTGGGTGTGTATCTCACTGCATTTACAACAAACCCTCTCGCGGTGTCATAGATTAACTCAACATTTTCTCTCTGTCTCTGTCTCTATGTATATAATAAAAGTACATCTTACAATGCACTTCTTTAATAAGACTCTTCTTAAATCTCTGAACATGACAGCTGTACTTGTAATAGCTCAGTAGCTCCCCAAAAAGCAACACAAATACAATGATAACCTCCATTTTCAAACATTCTTGTTGTTAGTGTCCCTGCTGGAAACACACTGCTGTAATTCTCCATTCTTGTTGTTAGTGTCCCTGCTGGAAGCACACTGCTGTAATTCTCCATTCTTGTTGTTAGTGTCCCTGCTGGAAACACACTGCTGTAATTCTCCATTCTTGTTGTTAGTGTCCCTGCTGGAAACACACTGCTGTAATTCTCCATTCTTGTTGTTAGTGTCCCTGCAGGAAGCACACTGCTGTAATTCTCCATTCTTGTTGTAAGTGTCCCTGCTGGAAACACACTGCTGTAATTCTCCATTCTTGTTGTTAGTGTCCCTGCTGGAAACACACTGCTGTAATTCTCCATTCTTGTTGTTAGTGTCCCTGCAGGAAGCACACTGCTGTAATTCTCCATTCTTGTTGTTAGTGTCCCTGCTGGAAGCACACTGCTGTAATTCTCCATTCTTGTTGTAAGTGTCCCTGCTGGAAGCATACTGCTGTAATTCTCCATTCTTGTTATTTGTGTCCTTGCTGCTCCTGAAACAGAGCAGGCCTAACAGTGATCGGAGTGAAAGCCTGGTCTGTGTTTGTTATTAAGTGCACAATAGATCAAAGCCATAAGAGGGAGCCTGAAAAATTGCACTAATTAGGGAATAGGGAGCCATTTGGGAGGAAGTCCTAATTAACCTTCAGCCTCGTTATCTCCTGTCAAGTCTTTCCTAAACAGAAACACAGCTACTTCTTCACTTCAATGTCTGTCTGTACTGGGTCTGTGTTCAGTCTGTCTGTCTGTACTGGGTCTGTGTTCAGTCTGTCTGTACTGGGTCTGTGTTCAGTCTGTCTGTCTGTACTGGGTCTGTGTTCAGTCTGTCTGTCTGTACTGGGTCTGTGTTCAGTCTGTCTGTACTGGGTCTGTGTTCAGTCTGTCTGTACTGGGTCTGTGTTCAGTCTGTCTGTACTGGGTCTGTGTTCAGTCTCTCTTTCTGTACTGGGTCTGTGTTCAGTCTGCCTGTCTGTTCTGGGTCTGTGTTCAGTCTGTCTGTCTGTACTGGGTCTGTGTTCAGTCTGTCTGTCTGTACTGGGTCTGTGTTCAGTCTGTCTGTACTGGGTCTGTGTTCAGTCTGTCTGTTCTGGGTCTGTGTTCAGCCTGTCTGTTCTGGGTCTGTGTTCAGTCTGTCTGTCTGTACTGGGTCTGTGTTCAGTCTGTCTGTACTGGGTCTGTGTTCAGTCTGTCTGTACTGGGTCTGTGTTCAGTCTGTCTGTCTCTACTGGGTCTGTGTTCAGCCTGTCTGTTCTGGGTCTGTGTTCAGTCTGTCTGTACTGGGTCTGTGTTCAGTCTGTCTGTCTGTACTGGGTCTGTGTTCAGCCTGTCTGTACTGGGTCTGTGTTCAGCCTGTCTGTTCTAGGTCTGTGTTCAGTCTGTCTGTCTGTACTGGGTCTGCGTTCAGTCTGTCTGTACTGGGTCTGTGTTCAGTCTGTCTGTACTGGGTCTGTGTTCAGCCTGTCTGTACTGGGTCTGTGTTGTCTGTCTGTCTGTTCTGGGTCTCTGTTCAGTCAGTCTGTCTGTCTGTACTGGGTCTGTGTTCAGTCTGTCTGTCTGTACTGGGTCTCTGTTCCCTGTCTATGTATTGGGTCTGTCTGTTTGATTGTTGGGAACTTCTGTCCTCTCTGTGATCCGGTTACCGGGCAGAATAATAAAAAGACCTCAAAACTTTTGTTCTGATGAGTGAAAGAGTCACATCTCTCTGGGGGTCATTATGGGCTAGGGGCCAGCAGCAGGGCCAGTCACATCTCTCGGGGGGTCATTATGGGCTAGGGGCCAGCAGCAGGGCCAGTCACATCTCTCGGGGGGTCATTATGGGCTAGGGGCCAGCAGCAGGGCCAATCACATCTCTCGAGGGATCATTATGGGCTAGGGGCCAGCAGCAGGGCCAGTCACTTCTCCTTGTGGGTCATTATGGGCTAGGGGCCAGCAGCAGGGCCAGTCACATTTCTCTGGGTGTCATTATGGGCTAGGGGCCAGCAGCAGGGCCAATCACATCTCTCTGGGGGTCATTATGGGCTAGGGGCCAGCAGCAGGGCCAGTCACATTTCTCTGGGTGTCATTATGGGCTAGGGGCCAGCAGCAGGGCCAATCACATCTCTCTGGGGGTCATTATGGGCTAGGGCCCAGCAGCAGGGCCAATCACATCTCTCGAGGGATCATTATGGGCTAGGGGCCAGCAGCAGGGCCAGTCACTTCTCCTTGTGGGTCATTATGGGCTAGGGGCCAGCAGCAGGGTAAATCACTTCTCTCTGGGGGTCATTATTGGCAGGGGCCAGCAGCAGGGCAAATCACTTCTCTCTGGGGGTCATTATGGGCTAGGGGCCAGCAGCAGGGCCAGTCACATTTCTCTGGGTGTCATTATGGGCTAGGGGCCAGCAGCAGGTGCAATCACATCTCTCTGGGGGTCATTATGGGCTAGGGGCCAGCAGCAGGGCCAGTCACATCTCTCTGGGGGTCATTATGAGCTAGGGGCCTTTGACCAATTTACTGTATGGACAGGCAACTGATGTTGCTTCCATAGACAGAGTTTCGCAACCGAGGACAGACAAATTTTACGCGTTGCGCGCTTCAGCACTCGGCGGTCCCGTTCTGTGAGTTTATGTGGCTTACCATTTCGCGGCTGAGCCGTTGTTGCTCCTAGACGTTTCCACTTCACAATAACAACACTTACAGTTGACCGGGGCAGCTCTAGCAGGGCAGAAATTTTAAGAACTGACTTGTTGGAAAGGTGGCGTTCTAAGACGTCGCTGAGCTCTTCAGTACGGGGCCATTCTACTGCCAATGTTTGTCTATGGAGATTGCGTTGCTGTGTGCTCAATTTTATACACCTGTCAGCAACGGGTGTGGCTGACATAGCAGAATCCAATAATTTGAAGGGTTGTCCACATACTTTTGGCCATGAAGTGTGTTTCAAATATAGACGAATTTAAAAAAAATGCAACGTAACAAATTCCCATCAAAAAGGACGAACATCTAAATATGAGATCACAGGAAATACAAGTATGTACCTTTGCAAAACTTTTTCCAGGCAGTTCCCAGCAAATCAAAATTGGTTCTGTTAAAGTTCCCAGAACATTCGTTAGGTTGCGGCAAATGTTCTCATGACACAAAAACTGTCCAGTTGTGCTGATGATTATACAATGTTTGTATAAAACATTTGCCTGATGTTGCAGGAACGTTCCCAGAACGTTTTCTCTCACATTTTGTTGTGTCAGTTTGTTCTAAAAACATTACTGGTACATTACTGGTACATTACTGGTACATTACTGTTATATTACTGGTACATTACTGGTACATTAGTGGTACATTACTGGTACATTACCGGTACATTACTGGTACATTACTGGTACATTACAGGTACATTACTGGTAAATTACTGGTACCGACTGACGCAGCGTCCAAGGCACTGCATCTCAGTGCTAGAGGCGTTACTACAGACACCCTGGTTCCAATCCAGGCTGTATCACAACCGGCCGTGATTGGGAGTCCCATGGGGCGGCGCACAATTGGCCCAGCGTCGTCCGGGTTTGGCCCAGGTGTAGACAGTCATTGTAAATAATAATTTTGCGCTTAACTGACTTGCGTAGTTAAATTAAAAGTTAAAATAAAAAATAAATAAAGTACACCGTGTTATTACTTTACCTGGAAACCCAATGAGCATGTTGGAGAATGTTCGGTTGTGTTGTTACGAATTTTATTCAAATCAAATCAAATTGTATTTGTCACATACGCCGAATACAACAGGATCTTACAGCGAAATGTTTACAACATTTTAGTTGTAACGTTAGGAAAACGTTCCAGGGACAATTCATTTAAAAAACATTTAAAAAAACATTTAAAAAATGATTTGAATATTTTTGGGAGATTTTATTATCCTAACGTTAGACAAAACCCCTAACTAGAAACCTAATGAGAATCTTAGCTCATGTTTTGGGAATGTCCCAGGTTTGCTGGGTTCGTTTTTTAAGAAGATATTCTTTCCATCTCCTCTCTGCTATACTGTTCATGTACTTGATTGCGTCATGTCGCTACTTAACGACAGCATTTCTTTATCTCTTTCTCAGCCTGTTGGTGAATCAGCCCTTGTGGTCCTGAATGCAGCTCCTTCCCCTGTAGCTCTCCCAGCTGCAGTCTGCTGCACACCGCCCAGCCTGCCCCGCCATGAGGATCTTGTAGAGGGTGATTAGCAGCTGCGCCAAGCACCACGCCATTGATAGCCCAATTAGGGACACCTTCTGGTCAACGAGGCTGCTTGCCAAGTGTCAGACGGATTACCTGACAACCTCTCCAGCAGCTCACTTAAGTTTCTCCCTGCCAGGGCTGGGCTGCTCCAAGATCCTTATTCTCTACTAGTGGTCTCTCTCTCTCTCTCTCTCTCTCTCTCTCCCTCTCTCGCTCTCTCTTTCTTTTATTTTCTCCACCCGTCCAGTAAAGTAGAGCTCGTATCCCTGTATAATCCCCATGCAGAAATAAAGCTGTATGTTGTAGATGAGGAGCAGGAGGAGGAGGAGAGAAGAAGAGGAGGAGGAGGGAGGAGAAGGTGAAGAGAGGAGGGAGGAGGAGAAGGTGGAGAGAGGAGGGAGGAGGAGACAGGAGGAGGTGGAGGAGAGAGGAGAGGGGAGGGGAGGAGGAGACAGGAGGAGGTGGAGGAGAGAGGAGGAGGGAGGAGAGGGTGGAGAGAGGAGGAAGGAGGAGACAGGGGGAGGTGGAGGAGGTGGAGGAGAAAGTAGAGAGGAGGGAGGAGGAGGCAGGAGGAGGTGGAGGAGAGAGTAGAGAGGAGGGAGGAGGAGAGAGGATGACGAGGAGGAGGAGAAGGTAAGAAGAGGAGGATGAGGAAGGAGAAGGTGGGGAGAGGAGGGAGGAGGAGACAGGAGGAAGTGGAGGAGAAAGGAGGGAGGAGGAGGAGGACAAGGAGAAGGAGGGAGGAGGAGGAGGAGAGGGAGGAGGAGGACGAGGAGGTGGAGAGGGAGGGAGGAGGAGGAAGAGAAGAAGGAGAAGGAAGGGAGGAGGTGAAGTAGGAGAGAGGAGAAGGAGGAGAAAGAGAGAGAAGGGAGGAGGAGGAGGAGGAGGAGAAGGGGGGAGGAGGAGGAGTAGGAGGAGGAGAGGGAAAGAGGAGGAGGAGGAGGAGGAGGAGGAGGAGGAGGAGAGTGAGGGAGGAGGAGGAGGAGAGGGGCGGAGGAAGAGGATGAGGAGGGGGAGGGAGGAGGAGGGGAGGGAGGGAGGAGGAGGAGGAGGTGGAGGAGTAGGAGGTGGAGAGAGAGGGAGGAGGAGACAGGAGGAGGTGGAGGAGAGAGGAGGGAGGAGAAGGAGGACATGGAGAGAGAAGGGAGGAGGAGGAGCGGGGGGAGGAGGAGAAGGAGGAGAGGGGAGGAGGAGTAGGAAGAGGAGAGGGAGGGAGGGGGAGGGGGGAGGGAGGAGGAGGAGGAGAGGGAGGGAGGGAGGGAGGGAGGAGGAGGAGGTGGGGAGGGAGGAGGAGATGGAAAGAGAGGAGGAGGAGGAGGAGAGGGAAGGGTAGGTGGAAAGGGAGAAGGAGAGGGAGGAGATGGAGAGAGAGGATTAGGTGGAGAGGGAGGAGGAGGTGAGAGGGAGGAGGAGGTGGAGAGGTAGGAAGAGGAGAGGGAGGAGGAGGAGAGAGGGGGAGGAGGTGGAGAGGGAGGAGGAGGAGGAGAGGGAGGAGGCAGGAGGAGAGGGTGGAGGAGGGAGGAGAGGTAGGAGGAGGAGAGGGAGGAGAGGGAAGAGGAGAAAAGGAGAGGGAGGAGGAGGAGAGGGAGGAGGAGGGAGGAGAGGTAGGAGGAGGAGCGGGAGGGGGAGGGAGGAGAGGGAGGAGGAGGAGAGGGAGGAGGCGGGAGGAGAGGGAGGAGGAGGGAGGAGAGGTAGGAGGAGGAGAGGGAGGAGGAAGGAGGACAGGGAAGAGGAGAAAATGAGAGGGAGGAGGAGGAGAGGGAGGAGGAGGAGAGGGAGGAGACGGAGGAGAGGGAGGAGGAGGGAGGAGAGGTAGGAGGAGGAGAGGGAAGATGAGAAAAGGAGAGGGAGGAGGAGGAGAGGGAGGAGGAGGGAGGAGAGGTAGGAGGAGGAGGAGGGAGGAGAGGGAGGAGGAGGGAGGAGAGGGAGGAGGACGGAGTAGGATCTCTGTCTCTACTCCTTAAAACCTTTTTTAATCTCAGCTAATGGATTTAGCAGGGTTTCTTTTTATCTTTCCTTTCCATGATCTATGATCTACATATCCTACGGTCCAGTCAGACATCTAACATATCCTACCATCCAGTCAGACAGACATCTAACATATCCTACCGTCCAGACAGACATCTAACATATCCTACCGTCCAGTCAGACATCTAACATATCCTACCGTCCAGTCAGACATCTAACATATCCTACCGTCCAGTCAGACATCTAACATATCCTACCGTCCAGTCAGACATCTAACATATCCTACCGTCCAGACAGACATCTAACATATCCTACAGTCCAGACAGACATCTAACATATCCTACGGTCCAGTCAGACATCTAACATATACTACCGTCCAGTCAGACATCTAACATATCCTACCGTCCAGTCAGACATCTAACATATCCTACCGTCCAGTCAGACATCTAACATATACTACCGTCCAGACAGACATCTAACATATCCTACCGTCCAGTCCAGTCAGACATCTAACATATCCTACCGTCCAGACAGACATCTAACATATCCTACCGTCCAGTCAGACATCTAACATATCCTACCGTCCAGTCAGACATCTAACATATCCTACCGTCCAGTCAGACATCTAACATATCCTACCATCCAGACAGACATCTAACATATCCTACCATCCAGACAGACATCTAACATATCCTACCGTCCAGTCAGACATCTAACATATCCTACCGTCCAGTCAGACATCTAACATATCCTACCGTCCAGTCAGACATCTAACATATCCTACCGTCCAGTCAGACATCTAACATATCCTACCGTCCAGTCAGACATCTAACATATCCTACCGTCCAGTCCAGACAGACATCTAACATATCCTACCGTCCAGTCAGACATCTAACATATCCTACCGTCCAGTCAGACATCTAACATATCCTACCGTCCAGTCAGACATCTAACATATCCTACCGTCCAGTCCAGACAGACATCTAACATATCCTACGGTCCAGTCAGACATCTAACATATCCTACCGTCCAGTCCAGACAGACATCTAACATATCCTACGGTCAAGTCAGACATCTAACATATCCTACCGTCCAGTCAGACATCTAACATATCCTACCGTCCAGTCAGACAGACATCTAACATATCCTACCGTCCAGACAGACATCTAACATATCCTACGGTCCAGTCAGTCATCTAACATATCCTACCGTCCAGTCAGACAGACATCTAACATATCCTACCGTCCAGTCAGACATCTACCGTATCCTACCGTCCAGTCAGACAGACATCTAACATATCCTACCGTCCAGTCAGACATATACCATATCCTACCGTCCAGTCAGACAGACATCTAACATATCCTACCGTCCAGTCAGACATCTAACATATCCTACGGTCCAGTCCAGTCAGACATCTAACATATCCTACGGTCCAGTCAGACATCTAACATATCCTACCGTCCAGTCAGACATCTAACCATATCCTACGGTCCAGTCCAGTCAGACATCTAACATATCCTACCGTCCAGTCAGACATCTAACATATCCTACCGTCCAGTCAGACATCTAACATATCCTACCGTCCAGTCAGACATCTAACATATCCTACCGTCCAGTCAGACATCTAACATATCCTACCGTCCAGACAGACATCTAACATATCCTACGGTCCAGTCAGACATCTAACATATCCTACCGTCCAGTCAGACATCTAACATATCCTACCGTCCAGACAGACATCTAACATATCCTACCGTCCAGTCAGACATCTAACATATCCTACGGTCCAGTCAGACATCTAACATATCCTACCGTCCAGACAGACATCTAACATATCCTACCGTCCAGTCAGACAGACATCTAACATATCCTACCGTCCAGTCCAGACAGACATCTAACATATCCTACCGTCCAGTCAGACATCTAACATATCCTACCGTCCAGTCAGACATCTAACATATCCTACGGTCCAGTCAGACAGACATCTAACATATCCTACCGTCCAGTCAGACAGACATCTAACATATCCTACCGTCCAGACAGACATCTAACATATCCTACCGTCCAGTCAGACATCTAACATATCCTACCGTCCAGACAGACATCTAACATATCCTACGGTCCAGTCAGACATCTAACATATCCTACCGTCCAGTCAGACATCTAACATATCCTACCGTCCAGTCAGACATCTAACATATCCTACGGTCCAGTCAGACAGACATCTAACATATCCTACGGTCCAGTCAGACATCTAACATATCCTACAGTCCAGACAGACATCTAACATATCCTACCGTCCAGTCAGACATCTAACATATCCTACGGTCCAGTCAGACAGACATCTAACATATCCTACGGTCCAGACAGACATCTAACATATCCTACGGTCCAGTCAGACATCTAACATATTCTACGGTCCAGTCAGACATCTAACATATCCTACGGTCCAGTCAGACAGACATCTAACATATCCTACCGTCCAGTCAGACAGACATCTAACATATCCTACCGTCCAGTCAGACATCTAACATATCCTACCGTCCAGTCAGACATCTAACATATCCTACAGTCCAGTCAGACATCTAACATATCCTACCGTCCAGTCAGACATCTAACATATCCTACCGTCCAGTCAGACATCTAACATATCCTACGGTCCAGACAGACATCTAACATATCCTACCGTCCAGACAGACATCTAACATATCCTACCGTCCAGTCAGACAGACATCTAACATATCCTACGGTCCAGTCCAGTCAGACGTCTAACATATCCTACCGTCCAGACAGACATCTAACATATCCTACCGTCCAGTCAGACATCTAA
Source organism: Salmo trutta (assembly GCF_901001165.1). Lineage (NCBI taxonomy): Eukaryota > Metazoa > Chordata > Actinopteri > Salmoniformes > Salmonidae > Salmo > Salmo trutta. Next base: position 44,033,528 of record NC_042983.1, on the reverse strand, counting down.
CATATCCTACGGTCCAGTCAGACATCTAACATATCCTACCGTCCAGTCAGACATCTAACATATCCTACCGTCCAGACAGACATCTAACATATCCTACGGTCCAGTCAGACATCTAACATATCCTACCGTCCAGTCAGACATCTACCATATCCTACCGTCCAGTCAGACATCTACCATATCCTACCGTCCAGTCAGACAGACATCTAACATATCCTACCGTCCAGTCAGACAGACATCTAACATATCCTACCGTCCAGACAGACATCTAACATATCCTACCGTCCAGACAGACATCTAACATATCCTACCGTCCAGACAGACATCTAACATATCCTACCGTCCAGTCAGACATCTAACATATCCTACCGTCCAGACAGACATCTAACATATCCTACCGTCCAGACAGACATCTAACATATCCTACCGTCCAGTCAGACATCTAACATATCCTACCGTCCAGTCAGACATCTAACATATCCTACCGTCCAGTCAGACAGACATGTAATGTATCTTACTGACAAGGCTAGTCTTTGTTTTCGCTCCATCCCTTTGCTCCAAACCTCTTCCATCACTTTTAGCAGAAACACACGAGGTTGAGAAAACGAAATACCCATCTTCTCTGTCTTTTCTTTGGTTGCTCAAATGCGGTCACAAACGTTGTAGTGAGTCCCTTCCTCTGAGTCCTCTCCTCTGAGTCCCCTCCTCTGAGTCCTCTCCTCTGAGTCCCTTCCTCTGAGTCCCTTCCTCTGAGTCCCTTCCTCTGAGTCCCTTCCTCTGAGTCCCTTCCTCTGAGTCCTCTCCTCTGAGTCCCTTCCTCTGAGTCCCTTCCTCTGAGTCCCTTCCTCTGAGTCCCTTCCTCTGAGTCCTCTCCTCTGAGTCCCTTCCTCTGAGTCCCTTCCTCTGAGTCCCTTCCTCTGAGTCCCCTCCTCTGAGTCCCCTCCTCTGAGTCCCCTCCTCTGAGTCCTCTCCTCTGAGTCCCTTCCTCTGAGTCCCTTCCTCTGAGTCTCGACTGATCTGGAACTGTTTTGAGAAGGAGCCCTTTACATTAGCTCTTGACCTTTGTTTATATATTTATTTTGTTACTTTTATCCCTTTTTCATTGGTGTCCAATTGGTGGTTCCAGTCTTGTCTCATCGCTGCACCTCCCGTACAGACTCATGAGAGGCTAAGGTCGAGAGCCGTGTGTCCTCTGAAACACAACCCCAACCAAGCCGCACTGCTTCTTGACACAATGCCCACTTAACCCGGAAGCCAGCCGCACCAATGTGTCAGAGGAAACACGTTACACTTGGCGACTGTGTCAGAGTGCACTGCGTCCGGTCTGCCACAGGTGTCGCTAGTGCGCGATGGGACAAGGATCTCCCTGCCGGCCAAACCCTCCCCTAAACCGGACGACGTTGGGCCAATTGTGCGTCGCCCCATGGGTCTCCCGGTCGCGACCGGCTGCGACAGAGCCTGGACTCGGACACCAGGATCTCTAGCGGCACTGCGACGCTCTGAAGGCCCTTATTAGCTCTTTCCCTGTGAAGTGGAAGCTCGTATCCCGCCTCAGCTATTCTGGAGCTCTGTTAGATAGTGTGGTTAACTCAAAAAGGGCACCCATAGGCCCTAGTTAAACATAGTGCACTATATAGGGAACACGGTGCCATTCGGGAGGTATCCAGTGTGTGTAAGGATGAGCACACGCACTCAGTCAGCCGGCTCGCTGATTCAAATCTATGGTTACAAATCCGGTTGCACCCAGCCTGGTGTCATAAGAAACAGACACAGAATGACGATTCACTTAGCCCCTTCGGCAAGAATCAATTCTTCCACAACGCAGCTGTCACAGAGCCCTCAGTCTAGTGAAAGCAATTTCTCCCCACTGTATGACATGGTAATCGAGCTTTAAATTTCCAGTGACCGGCTTTGGGAGAACTCCCTTGAACCGTACTGCGGAGAAGCCATAGAACTTGATATGTGCCAAAAGGAGAGTCTGACCTGCTCCCGTGTGGCTCAGTTGGTAGAGCATGGTGTTTGCAACGCTAGGGTTGTGGGTTTGATTCCCATGGGGGGACCAGTACAAAGAGAAAAAAAATTAAAAATGTATGAAATGACTACTGTAAGTCGCTCTGGATAAGAGCGTCTGCTAAAAGGACTAAAATGTAAATGTAATGGTCCACATAAAAAAATCACTTACACGTAATGAAGAAATGGCATGTCGGCTACTATACAATTAAATAATCAGAATGAACCTGTTTCTAGAAAAAAAAAAAAATCCTACTGAAGACAGTCCCTAAGGAAACTCAGATAGACTGATTCACAGTATAAAACAATATTTCTGCTGTTTCAAGGGCCTTCTGCAGGACACCGAGGGGATTTAAGAGTGAGACATCTCAGAGGACCAGGAAGATTTAGACCTGTTTATTGTTCTCACTATTTAAGGTTTGATGGTGCATACAGCAATATTTAAGTTAGAAGGATTACTTTATCCTATCCCAGGTATTCCTTAAAGAGGTGGGGTTTCAGGTGTCTCCGGAAGGTGGTGATTGACTCCGCTGTCCTGGCGTCGTGAGGGAGCTTGTTCCACCATTGGGGTGCCAGAGCAGCGAACAGTTTTGACTGGGCTGAGCGGGAACTGTGCTTCCGCAGAGGTAGGGAGGCGAGTAGGCCAGAGGTGCATGAACGCAGTGCCCTTCTTTGGGTGTAGGGACTGATCAGAGCCTGAAGGTACGGAGGTGCCGTTCCCCTCACAGCTCCGTAGGCAAGCACCATGGTCTTGTAGCAGATGCGAGCTTCAACTGGAATCCAGTGGGTCCAACGCTCTAACCACTAGGCTACCTGCTGGTTACTGGCCCAACGCTCTTACCACTAGGCTACCTGCTGGTTACTGGCCCAACGCTCTAACCACTAGGCTACCTGCTGGTTACTGGCCCAACGCTCTAACCACTAGGCTACCTGCTGGTTACTGGCCCAACGCTCTAACCACTAGGCTACCTGCTGGTTACTGGCCCAACGCTCTAACCACTAGGCTACCTGCTGGTTACTGGCCCAACGCTCTAACCACTAGGCTACCTGCCGCCCCAATATACTCTTTACATTTATATCTATAATCATTCCATTTCCAAACAAAGAAACCAACAAACACCCCTAACTATCTATGAGATACATGAACACAAATGAATCAATAAAGAAACATTAACCAACGCCTGTTGAAATAACACTGTTTCCCTCTAAATATACTAAACACTAACCAACGCCTGTTGAAATAACACTGTTTCCCTCTAAATATACTAAACACTAACCAACGCCTGTTGAAATAACACTGTTTCCCTCTAAATATACAAGAAAAACAAAAGAAATATGGAATTACACCAATAATACATAAACATATCAAGATGTTGCCGTTTGAAACCTGGATACATAACTCAGACAGGAAACAACACTCCACTCAATGAACTGGTTGACGGATGAATCACTCTGTAGGTGTGTGCTTCTGCTGCTGGAATATCCTGTCCGTGCTTCACTGCAGACAGAATAAATAAAACACCATTCATTGCTTAGTCTCTAGTCCTTAGTTTCAAGTACAGAACGTAAATATACTGTATGTCTTACTGTACATTATATATATGAACTGTACGTTACATACCATCTTCATATACTGTATGCATCTGCGGTTAAATTGTTGTTGATCAGAAGACATCAAGTCAATAGAATTCTGCGGTAGCTTTACCTGAACCGTGTCTGTAGTGGTCTGGATTATTCTGATCTGCATAAAGAGCTGTCTGTAATGGCCTGGATTATTCTGGTCTGCATAAAGAGCTGTCTGTAATGGTCTGGATTATTCTGGTCTGCATAAAGAGCTGTCTGTAATGGTCTGGATTACTCTGGTCTGCATAAAGAGCTGTCTGTAATGGTCTGGATTATTCTGGTCTGCATAACGAGCTGTCTGTAATGGTCTGGATTATTCTGGTCTGCATATAGAGCTGTCTGTAGTGGTCTGGATTATTCTGGTCTGCACAACGAGCTGTCTGTAATGGTCTGGATTATTCTGTTCTGCATAAAGAGCTGTCTGTAATGGTCTGGATTATTCTGGTCTGCATAACGAGCTGTCTGTAATGGTCTGGATAACTATGCTCCCCAGACATCACATACAGAGCATTCTTGGCTACTCTGCAGTTACTTGGGCCTAAAAATGATATTTTATCTCCATTTTCTCCCTTCTTGAAGGTATTCAGCATCCATCATCACTTTGAGCAGATCGAGGAGCAGAAAGCTGTCCCATTCTTTCCCTGAGAGCGGCACTAACACTGACCCCAACAGGAACCCCTAAGGGCCGCCTGAAATCATCAGGGACTAATGTTCACTTATGAAAAACCATTTGTAATCTTCCACTGTGCAAAATTACAGGGTGGGGTTAGGCCGAGAGAGGGGTCCCCATTACTTCAATATAAACGTCTTCAAAAGCATTGACCACTAGACAGGGGTGACCTACTGCTACAATTAGTGCCAAGATTTCTATTCCGGCCACAGAAGCGATAGCAGTGACTTCCATTCCGGACACATAACTGATAGTAGAGGGCCCAGAACTGATAGTAGAGGGCCCAGAACTGATTGTAGAGGCCCCAGAACTGAAAGTAGAGGCCACAGAACTGATAGTAGAGGCCCCAGAACTGATAGTAGAGGGCCCAGAACTGATTGTAGAGGCCCCAGAACTGAAAGTAGAGGCCACAGAACTGATAGTAGAGGGCCCAGAACTGATAGTAGAGGCAACAGAACTGATAGTAGAGGCCCCAGGCTGATAGTAGAGGCCACAGAACTGATAGTAGAGGCCCCAGAACTGATAGTAGAGGCCCCAGAACTGATAGTAGCGGCCACATAACTGATAGTAGAGACGTCATAACTGATAGTAGAGGCCCCAGAACTGACAGTAGAGGAAACAGAACTGATAGTAGAGACCACATAAATGATAGTAGAGTCCACATAACTGATAGTTAAGGCCATAGAACTAATAGTAGAGGCCACAGAACTGATAGTAGAGCCAAAATAGCTGATAGTAGAGGCTACATAACTGATAGCAGAGGCTACATAGCTGATAGCAGAGGCTACATAGCTGATAGCAGAGGCTACATAACTGATAGCAGAGGCTACATAGCTGATAGCAGAGGCTACATAGCTGATAGCAGAGGCTACATAACTGATAGCAGAGGCCACATAGCTGATAGCAGAGGCTACATAGCTGATAGCAGAGGCTACATAACTGATAGCAGAGGCTACATAACTGATAGCAGAGGCTACATAGCTGATAGCAGAGGCTACATAGCTGATAGCTATCAGACCTCAAGATAAGACCCAGATGCAGACGAAATTACAAACGTTTATTTACAAAACAGGAGGCAGGCAAACGACAGGTCACGGGCAGGCAGAGGTCAGTAATCCAGAGCAGTGTCGCAAGGTACAGAACGGCAGGAAGTCTCAGGGTCAGGGCAGGTAGAATGGTCAAAAACCTGGAGAACTAGAAAACAGGAAATAACAAGAAACAGGAGTATGGGAAAAAAACGCTGGTAGGCTTGACGAGACAAGACGAACTGGCAACAGACAAACAGAAAACACAGGGATACATACACAGGAGATAATGGGGAAAATGGGCTTCACCTGGAGGGGGTGGAGACAAGCACAAGCCAGGTGTGACAACAGATCAGGGTGTGACAACAACAGAGTGAAACATAACTGATAGTAGAGTGAAACATAACTGATAGTAGAGGCCACAGAACTGATAGTTGAGGCCACAGAACTGATAGTAGAGTGAAACATAACTGATAGTAGAGGCCACATAACTGATAACAGAGTGAAACATAACTGATAGCAGAGGCCACATAACTGATAGTAGAGTGAAACATAACTGATAACAGAGTGAAACATAACTGATAGCAGAGTGAAACATAACTGATAACAGAGTGAAACATAACTGATAACAGAGTGAAACATAACTGATAACAGAGTGAAACATAACTGATAACAGAGTGAAACATAACTGATAACAGAGTGAAACATAACTGATAGTAGAGGCCACATAACTGATAGTAGAGTGAAACATAACTGATAACAGAGTGAAACATAACTGATAGTAGAGTGAAACATAACTGATAGTAGAGTGAAACATAACTGATAACAGAGTGAAACATAACTGATAGTAGAGTGAAACATAACTGATAGTAGAGTGAAACATAACTGATAGTAGAGTGAAACATAACTGATAGTAGAGTGAATCATAACTGATAGCAGAGTGAAACATAACTGATAGCAGAGTGAAACATAACTGATAACAGAGTGAAACATAACTGATAGCAGAGTGAAACATAACTGATAGTAGAGTGAAACATAACTGATAGTAGAGTGAAACATAACTGATAACAGAGTGAAACATAACTGATAACAGAGTGAAACATAACTGACAGTAGAGTGAAACATAACTGATAGCAGAGTGAAACATAACTGATAGTAGAGTGAAACATAACTGATAGCAGAGTGAAACATAACTGATAGTAGAGTGAAACATAACTGATAGTAGAGTGAAACATAACTGATAGTAGAGTGAAACATAACTGATAACAGAGTGAAACATAACTGATAGCAGAGTGAAACATAACTGATAGCAGAGTGAAACATAACTGATAAGAGAGTGAAACATAACTGATAGTAGAGTGAAACATAACTGATAACAGAGTGAAACATAACTGATAGCAGAGTGAAACATAACTGATAAGAGAGTGAAACATAACTGATAGTAGAGTGAAACATAACTGATAACAGAGTGAAACATAACTGATAACAGAGTGAAACATAACTGATAACAGAGTGAAACATAACTGATAGTAGAGTGAAACATAACTGATAACAGAGTGAAACATAACTGATAGCAGAGTGAAACATAACTGATAGCAGAGTGAAACATAACTGATAACAGAGTGAAACAAAACTGATAACAGAGTGAAACATAACTGATAACAGAGTGAAACATAACTGATAGCAGAGGCCACATAACTGATAACAGAGTGAAACATAACTGATAGTAGAGTGAAACATAACTGATAGCAGAGTGAAACATAACTGATAGCAGAGTGAAACATAACTGATAGCAGAGTGAAACATAACTGATAACAGAGTGAAACATAACTGATAACAGAGTGAAACATAACTGATAGTAGAGTGAAACATAACTGATAGCAGAGTGAAACATAACTGATAGTAGAGTGAAACATAACTGATAGCAGAGTGAAACAGAACTGATAGTAGAGTGAAACATAACTGATAGTAGAGTGAAACATAACTGATAGCAGTGAAACATAACTGATAGTAGAGTGAAACATAACTGATAGTAGAGTGAAACATAACTGATAGCAGTGAAACATAACTGATAACAGAGTGAAACATAACTGATAACAGAGTGAAACATAACTGATAGTAGAGTGAAACATAACTGATAGCAGAGTGAAACATAACTGATAGTAGAGTGAAACATAACTGATAGCAGAGTGAAACATAACTGATAGTAGAGTGAAACATAACTGATAGCAGAGTGAAACATAACTGATAGCAGAGTGAAACATAACTGATAGCAGAGTGAAACATAACTGATAACAGAGTGAAACAGAACTGATAACAGAGTGAAACATAACTGATAACAGAGTGAAACTTAACTGATAGCAGAGTGAAACATAACTGATAGCAGAGTGAAACATAACTGATAGTAGAGTGAAACATAACTGATAACAGAGTGAAACATAACTGATAACAGAGTGAAACTTAACTGATAGCAGAGTGAAACATAACTGATAGCAGAGTGAAACATAACTGATAGTAGAGTGAAACATAACTGATAGCAGAGTGAAACATAACTGATAGTAGAGTGAAACATAACTGATAGCAGAGTGAAACATAACTGATAGCAGAGTGAAACATAACTGATAGCAGAGTGAAACATAACTGATAACAGAGTGAAACAGAACTGATAACAGAGTGAAACATAACTGATAACAGAGTGAAACATAACTGATAGCAGAGTGAAACATAACTGATAGCAGAGTGAAACATAACTGATAGTAGAGTGAAACATAACTGATAGCAGAGTGAAACATAACTGATAGCAGTGAAACATAACTGATAGTAGAGTGAAACATAACTGATAGTAGAGTGAAACATAACTGATAGCAGAGTGAAACATCTAAGTCACTGTATTTACTTTTCCAACGTGTAGTTGCCCGTCATAAAGACTGTCCGTACCATTTCACTATAATATCAATACCTTTTTTTTCTTTACAGCTGTACAGGTGGTTTTGAATCAGCGTTATTGACTGGGGTTAATTTAACAGCGTTTGTAATGGTTTAATGGAAGGTTAACAGATAAGGTGTTTTTCACTTAAAACATATTGATTGATTAAACCGCTCAACGCTAGATCTTCAGAGAAGATTAGATAACTGTATTTCAGATGTTTTACCCCCTATCTATGACCGTTTTTTTTCCCCGTAATATCTGCAATTTGTGTGATTAGCAGATCACAGTGTACATGTCTATGACATAAATCCCCTTGGAGTAGGCTATGAGGATTGTGTTAAAGGTTGGAGGTCTCTTTCAGAGTCAAAGCTAAGAGTAGCGAGAGATGAACAATGGTTAGAATGATCACATGGAAAGAACATTGTGAGGAGATTCCAACATTTATATGTTGTTGGTTTGGTAAAATAAAAAAATATTTACAAAAAACACACACTGCTCTTTTCAGTTATCCCTTCAGTTTATTAGGCTTGTTTGGTGACATGTAAAAGTAATTAAAAAGTCTATGACTGAAAAACGTGTAATTACATCGTAATAGTTATCTACTGCAATGACACTATAATAACAGTTGAAACCACACACACACACACAAGCAGCATAATCAAAAACAAATAATCACAAGCTCATTTCATTTGATGAAAACAAAACAAACATTTTAATTTGCTTAATTCAATTTGTCACAAATTGACAAAACACCAACCCTCTCCACTCTTAGATTTGAGAAGTGAAGCGACTTGGGAGGCTTTGATTTCTCTTTCTATAATGTTTTTTTTTTCTCAACAAATCACAAGGAGCCTATAAAACCGGTATACAGCCAGGAAAATGTGAAACGCTCTGTTATACCATTGCCAGCACAGCAGGCGAGAACGACGGGTAGTTGAGGTAGTTACGAGCTGGCCAAGGTGGTCACTACTGCTATGAATAGACCCCAGCAGACACCAGGCTAATTATTCAAGACTTGGGTATTTGCTCCAAATTGCACCCTATGCCCTATTTAGTGCACTACTTTTTGACCAGAGCCTTATGGTGTGTAGTGTACTATATATGCACTATATTCTAAGGAATAGGGTTCGAATTGGGACGCATTCAGAGATTGTCCTGAAAGTACTGAGACACTTTCCTAAACCACTTTTTCAAAACATCTCTTTCTGCCCCAAACCTGAGAGATAATTATTGTGGGCATTGTAGAAGGCATTGTAGAAGGCATACAGGTGAAAGAGGATGTTCAAGGCTATTTGACCAAGAAGGAGAGTGATGGAGTGCTGCATCAGATGACCTGGCCTCCACAATCACCTGACCTCAATCAAATTTAGATGGTTTAAGATGAGTTGGACTGCAGAGTGAAGGAAAAACAGCCAACAAGTGCTCAGTATATGTGGGAAATCCTTCAAGACTGTTGGAAAAGCATTCCAGGTGAAGCTGGTTGAGAGAATGCCAAGAGTGTGCAAAGCTGTCATCAAGGACGCAAAAGGTGGCTACTTTGAAGAATCTCAAAAATAAAATATATTTTGATTTGTTTAACACTTTTTTTGGTTACTACATGATTCCATGTGTGTTATTTCATAGTTTTGATGTCTTCACTATTATTCTAAAGTGTAGAAAATAATCAAATAAAGAAAACCCCTTGAATGAGTAGGTGTTTTAAAACTTCTGACTGGTACTGTATGTATATATCTCATTTACATATGGACATAAATAATGAATAAATTATATTACCATCATCCCTGCCTTTCACAGTTTAACTATCTGTCCACAGTGTCTAAATATGGTGTGTGACTAACCCTGGACGTGTCTGATGGCTGGCCCTGGCCCTAACCCTGGACGTGTCTGATGGCTGGCCCTGGCCCTAACCCTGGACGTGTCTGATGGCTGGCCCTGGCCGTAACCCTGGACGTGTCTGATGGCTGGCCCTGGCCCTAACCCTGGATGTGTCTGATGGCTTGCCCTGGCCCTAACCCTGGACGTGTCTGATGGCTGGCCCTGGCCCTAACCCTGGACGTGTCTGATGGCTGGCCCTGGCCCTAACCCTGGACGTGTCTGATGGCTGGCCCTGGCCCTAACCCTGGACGTGTCTGATGGCTGGCCCTGGCCGTAACCCTGGACGTGTCTGATGGCTTGCCCTGGCCCTAACCCTGGACGTGTCTGATGGCTGGCCCTGGCCCTAACCCTGGACGTGTCTAATGGCTGGCCCTGGCCCTAACCCTGGACGTGTCTGATGGCTGGCCCTGGCCCTAACCCTGGACGTGTCTGATGGCTGGCCTTGGTCCTAACCCTGGATGTGTCTGATGGCTTGCCCTGGCCCTAAACCTGGACGTGTCTGATGGCTGGCCCTGGTCCTAACCCTGGATGTGTCTGATGGCTGGCCCTGGCCCTAACCCTGGATGTGTCTGATGGCTTGCCCTGGCCCTAACCCTGGACGTGTCTGATGGCTGGCCCTGGTCCTAACCCTGGACGTGTCTGATGGCTGGCCCTGGTCCTAACCCTGGACGTGTCTGATGGCTGGCCCTGGTCCTAACCCTGGACGTGTCTGATGGCTGGCCCTGGTCCTGGCAGAGTTTGGTACGCTCCATAGTGAGTGAGGTGATGTGGAGGCTTGGTACTCAGTGGGAGAGAGAGGTGCTGATTTGACCAGGGGGGTGTTGTGTTTTTGAGGGTCGTTGGGGCACATGGGATGCCCTGTTGAAGGGTCCTGGCCTGATTGCTGGACAGAGGGCTCTGATTGGGCAGACTGCAGGACAGTAGGGATCTGATTGGGTAGGGTGTGTCTGGGATTCCTCCACAATAGTTATAAATACATGGGACAGACAGAACTGATCTGGTAGGGAATTACCATATTGTCACATTGTCCAGAGACTGAATGGGCTGTGTGATTCACAGTAGGACGGTGAAGAGGAACATCCTTCTAGTGATTTTACTGATTTTTTGGGGGAGAAGTTTTAAGATTTTTCAACGCTTTCTTTTCTATGAATCTATTTTCCATGTCCTAGGAAGAGACATGGCATCTCAATGGAATAGCAAGAGGATGAGGCGAAGGTCGAGAGCCAATGCGTCCACCGAAAACACGAAAACCCTGCCAAGCCTCACAGCTTCTTGACACACTGCTCGCTTAACCCGGGAAGCACCGTACAGCTGGCGACTATGTCAGCGTGCATACACCCTGCCGACCACAAGGAGTCACTAGAGCGCAATTGGTCAAGGACATGCCAACCGGCCGAACTCTCCCCTGACCTGGACGATGGAGGGCCAATTGTGCACCGCCTCACGGTCTCCCGGGCGCGGTTGGCTGCGACACAGCCTGGGATCGAACCCCTGGTCTGTGCCTTAGACCTCTGGGTCAATCGGACCATAAATTGCTCGATTTTGATGGTGACTTTTTTTGTTGTTGCACCAGTGCCTCAATCGACTCTTTTGACATCGACAGTATCAGACCAACATTAACTAGTGTCACTCACCCCAAGATGGCTACCTAAAAGGAGATAAATAAAGTATGCTCAGATGACTGGCTACAGAAAGTCATGATATAAAGCCACAGATAACAATATGTACTGTTACCGCGTACAGGGTACAACAAATAATATAAAATGAATGTTTTTTGTTTTTTTTCACGTGCGCCGTGTAGACCTTACAGTGAAATGTTTACTTACAGGCTCTAACCAATAGTGCAAAAAAAGGTGTTAGGTGAACAATAGGTAAAGAAATAAAACAACAGTAAAAAGACAGGATATATACAGTAGAGAGGCTATATACAGTAGAGAGGTTATATACAGTAGAGAGGTTATATACAGTAGAGAGGCTATATACAGTAGAGAGGCTATATACAGTAGAGAGGTTATATACAGTAGAGAGGCTATATACAGTAGAGAGGCTATATACAGTAGAGAGGTTATATACAGTAGAGAGGCTATATACAGTAGAGGCTATATACAGTAGAGAGGCTATATACAGTAGAAAGGCTATATACAGTAGAGAGGCTATATACAGTAGAGGCTATATACAGTAGAGAGGCTATATACAGTAGAGAGGCTATATACAGTAGAGAGGCTAAATACAGTAGAGAGGCTATATACAGTAGAGAGGATATATACAGTAGATGTGACACTGTGGCCCCATCGGATGGGGCCACAGTGTCTTCTGATCCCTCCTGTCTCAGCCTCCAGTATTTATGCTGCAGTAGTTTATGTGTCGGGGGGCTAGGGTCAGTCTGTTACATCTGGAGTATTCTCTTGTCTTATCCGGTGTCCTGTGTGAATGTAAATATGCTCTCTCTAATTCTCTCTTTCTTTCTTTCTTTCTTTCTTTCTTTCTTTCTCTCGGAGGACCTGAGCCCTAGGACCATGCCTCAGGACTACCTGGCATGATGACTCCTTGCTGTCCCCAGTCCACCTGGCCATGCTGCTGCTCCAGTTTCAACTGTTCTGCCTGCGGCTACGGAACCCTGACCTGTTCACCGGACGTGCTTGTTGCACCCTCGACAATTACTATGATTATTATTATTTGACCATGCTGGTCATTAACGAACATTTTAACATCTTGACCATGTTCTGTTATAATATCCCCCCGGCACAGCCAGAAGAGGACTGGCCACCCCTCATAGCCTGGTTCCTCTCTAGGTTTCTTCCTAGGTTTTTGGCCTTTCTCAGGAGTTTTTCCTAGGGAGATTTTCCCAGCCACCGTGCTTCTTTCACATGCATTGCTTGCTGTTTGGGGTTTTAGGCTGGGTTTCTGTACAGCACTTTGAGATTTCAGCTGATGTACGAAGGGCTATATAAATAAATTTGATTTGATTTGATTTGATTTGAGTAGAGAGGCTATATACAGTAGAGAGACTATATACAGTAGAGAGGCTATAAACAGTAGAGAGGCTATATACAGTAGAGAGGTTATATACAGTAGAGAGGCTATATACAGTAGAGGCTATATACAGTAGAGAGGCTATATACAGTAGAGAGGCTATAACAGTAGAGAGGCTATAACAGTAGAGAGGCTATAACAGTAGAGAGGCTATAACAGTAGAGAGGCTATATACAGTAGAGAGGCTATATACAGTAGAGGTTATATACAGTAGAGAGGCTATATACAGTAGAGAGACTATATACAGTAGAGAGACTATATACAGTAGAGAGGCTATAAACAGTAGAGAGGCTATATACAGTAGAGAGACTATATACAGTAGAGAGGCTATATACAGTAGAGAGGTTATATACAGTAGAGAGACTATATACAGTAGAGAGGCTATAAACAGTAGAGAGGCTATATACAGTAGAGAGGTTATATACAGTAGAGAGGCTATATACAGTAGAGAGGCTATATACAGTAGAGAGGCTATATACAGTAGAGAGGCTATATACAGTAGAGAGACTATATACAGTAGAGAGGCTATATACAGTAGAGAGACTATAAACAGTAGAGAGGCTATATACAGTAGAGAGGTTATATACAGTAGAGAGGCTATATACAGTAGAGGCTATATACAGTAGAGAGGCTATATACAGTAGAGAGGCTATAACAGTAGAGAGGCTATATACAGTAGAGAGGCTATAACAGTAGAGAGGCTATAACAGTAGAGAGGCTATATACAGTAGAGAGGCAATATAGAGTAGAGAGGCTATATACAGTAGAGAGGCTATAACAGTAGAGAGGCTATAACAGTAGAGAGGCTATATACAGTAGAGAGGCTATATAGAGTAGAGAGGCTATATACAGTAGAGAGGCTATATACAGTAGAGAGGCTATATACAGTAGAGAGTCTATATACAGTAGAGAGGCTATATACAGTAGCGAGGCTATAAAAGTAGCGAGGCTACATACAGACACCGGTTAGTCAGGCTGATTGAGGTAGTATGTACATGTAGATATGGTTTAAGTGACTATGCAGATATGATGAACAGAGAGTAGCAGCAGCGTAAAAAGAGGGGTTGGCGGGTGGTGGGACACAATGCAGATAGCCCGGTTAGCCAATGTGCGGGAGCACTAGGTTGATCGGGCCAATTGAGGTAGTATGTACGTATGTAATGACACAGATATAAAGATGAGTCCTCTATCTATCTCTATGGAGCTGCCCATGCTGTCACAGACATTATAATGACACAGATATAAAGATGAGTCCTCTATCTATCTCTACGGAGCTGCCCATGCTGTCACAGACATTATAATGGCACAGATATAAAGATGAGTCCTCTATCTATCTCTATGGAGCTGCCCATGCTGTCACAGACATTATAATGACACAGATATAAAGATGAGTCCTCTATCTATCTCTACGGAGCTGCCCATGCTGTCACAGACATTATAATGGCACAGATATAAAGATGAGTCCTCTATCTATCTCTATGGCGCTGCCCATGCTGTCACAGACATTATAATGACACAGATATAAAGATGAGTCCTCTATCTATCTCTATGGAGCTGCCCATGCTGTCACAGACATTATAATGGCACAGATATAAAGATGAGTCCTCTATCTATCTCTATGGAGCTGCCCATGCTGTCACAGACATTATAATGACACAGATATAAAGATGAGTCCTCTATCTATCTCTATGGAGCTGCCCATGCTGTCACAGACATTATAATGACACAGATATAAAGATGAGTCCTCTATCTATCTCTATGGCGCTGCCCATGCTGTCACAAACATTATAATGACACAGATATAAAGATGAGTCCTCTATCTATCTCTATGGCGCTGCCCATGCTGTCACAGACATTATAATGGCACAGATATAAAGATGAGTCCTCTATCTATCTCTATGGAGCTGCCCATGCTGTCACAGACATTATAATGGCACAGATATAAAGATGAGTCCTCTATCTATCTCTATGGAGCTGCCCATGCTGTCACAGACATTATAATGGCACAGATATAAAGATGAGTCCTCTATCTATCTCTATGGAGCTGCCCATGCTGTCACAGACATTATAATGACACAGATATAAAGATGAGTCCTCTATCTATCTCTATGGAGCTGCCCATGCTGTCACAGACATTATAATGGCACAGATATAAAGATGAGTCCTCTATCTATCTCTATGTCTTCTCCACTGCTCAGCTCATGCTCTATGTTTTACTATTAATGATGTGTAATTGTGGAAGGAGCACACACGTAAAGCAAATACTATGTTTTTATTTTATTTATTTAATGTATGTGGCTGCTTTGCTTGATGTATTGTTGTCTCTACCTTCTTGCCCTTTGTGTTGTTGTCTGTGCCCAAAAAATGTTTGTACCATGTTTTGTGCTGCTACCATGTTGTGTTGCTTCCATGCTGTGTTGTCATGTGTTGCTGCCTTTCTATGTTGTTGTCTTAGGTCTCTCTTTATGTAGTGTTGTGTTGTCTCTCTTGTTGTGATGTGTGTTTTATCATATATATATATATATATATATTTATTTATTTATTTATTTTTAATCCCAGGAGGCCTTTTTTCCTTTTGGTAGGCCGTCATTGTAATAACTGACTTTCCTAGTTAAATAAAGGTTAAATAAAAATAAATACATAGGAATAAAGTGTATACCTACAAGTATCATAAAGAGTCCTTTATATTGTAAGGTATATTGGACGGTGTCCTAGCTCATGCTTACAGAAAGCTATGGGGCTATTTCCGCATCAGTTTGGACATCTTTTGCACTTTATTTTCGTATTTAAAATGCTCAAAGATTCACAGAATAAAATGTAAATAGAATGAAAATGAGTGCATTACCTTCCAGGGGCCAGATTTTTCTAGGCCTTAGCAGAGGAGGAAAGAAAAACACGAGGTGTGCTGGGAGAACGACCGTGGTTTAGTTTCCTCCAAGTCATTCGTCAGTGATC
Source organism: Salmo trutta (assembly GCF_901001165.1). NCBI lineage: Eukaryota > Metazoa > Chordata > Actinopteri > Salmoniformes > Salmonidae > Salmo > Salmo trutta. The sequence continues at coordinate 44,017,411 of NC_042983.1, read as the reverse complement.
ATTCAAGACTCATCGAGGGTTGATAGACTGGCTGGATGTAAACTTGTAGCAGAAGAGAGCATTGCATGAGAAGGTGTAATGTTCCCCTGTACCTTCAGATCAAGGTGTAATGTTCCCCTGTACCTTCAGATCAAGGTGTAATGTTCCCCTGTACCTTCAGATCAAGGTGTAATGTTCCCCTGTAACTTCAGATCAAGGTGTAATGTTCCCCTGTTCCTTCAGATCAAGGTGTAATGTTCCCCTGTACCTTCAGATCAAGGTGTAATGTTCCCCTGTAACTTCAGATCAAGGTGTAATGTTCCCCTGTTCCTTCAGATCAAGGTGTAATGTTCCCCTGTCCCTTCAGATCAAGGTGTAATGTTCCCCTGTACCTTCAGATCAAGGTGTAATGTTCCCCTGTCCCTTCAGATCAAGGTGTAATGTTCCCCTGTACCTTCAGATCAAGGTGTAATGTTCCCCTGTCCCTTCAGATCAAGGTGTAATGTTCCCCTGTACCTTCAGATCAAGGTGTAATGTTCCCCTGTACCTTCAGATCAAGGTGTAATGTTCCCCTGTACCTTCAGATCAAGGTGTAATGTTCCCCTGTACCTTCAGATCAAGGTGTAATGTTCCCCTGTACCTTCAGATCAAGGTCTTTGACTATCTCCGGAGGTGGTCAGGAAGATCTAATCACAATCAGATCACATTTGTTGATTGTGTGAAAAGGTGGTCACAATCAAGATGTGGACAAGATCAGGGCAAGGAACGCATGTTAGGACCAGGTATAAACAGGGGTTGTCTCTCTCTCTCTCTCCCTCTCTTTCTCTCTCTCAGTCTCTCTATCTCACTCAAACCATCAACATGACACCTTTGAAAAATACAGAGGTGCAGAATGGAGGATTTCTGTATCTTAGAAATATTAATGTCAGCATTCATACGGACTTCCCCTCATTAAATATTCATCTCAGCATTCATACAGACTTCCCCTCATTAAATATTAATCTCAGCATTCATACGGACTTCCTTCATTAAATATTAATCTCAGCATTCATACGGACTTCCCCTCATTAAATATTAATCTCAGCATTCATACGGACTTCCCCTTCATTAAATATTCATCTCAGCATTCATACGGACTTCCCCTCATTAAATATTCATCTCAGCATTCATACGGACTTCCCCTCATTAAATATTCATCTCAGCATTCATACGGACTTCCCCTTCATTAAATATTAATCTCAGCATTCATACGGACTTCCCCTCATTAAATATTCATCTTAGCATTCATACGGACTTCCCATCATTAAATATTCATCTCAGCATTCATACGGACTTCCCCTCATTAGATATTAATCTCAGCATTCATACGGACTTCCCCTCATTAGATATTCATCTCAGCATTCATAAGGACTTCCCCTCATTAAATATTCATCTCAGCATTCATACGGACTTCCCCTCATTAAATATTCATCTCGGCATTCATACGGACTTCCCCTCATTAAATATTCATCTCGGCATTAATACGGACTTCCCCTCATTAGATATTCATCTCAGAATTCATACGGACTTCCCCTCATTAGATATTCATCTCAGCATTCATAAGGACTTCCCCTCATTAAATATTCATCTCAGCATTCATACGGACTTCCCCTCATTAAATATTCATCTCGGCATTCATACGGACTTCCCCTAATTAAATATTCATCTCGGCATTAATACGGACTTCCCCTCATTAAATATTCATCTCAGCATACATACGGACTTCCCCTCATTAAATATTAATCTCGGCATTCATACGGACTTCCCCTCATTAAATATGAATCTCGGCATTCATACGGACTTCCCCTCATTAAATATTCATCTCGGCATTCATACGGACTTCCCCTCATTAAATATTCATCTCGGCATTCATACGGACTTCCCCTCATTAAATATTCATCTCGGCATTCATACGGACTTCCCCTCATTAAATATTCATCTCAGCATTCATACGGACTTCCCCTCATTAGATATTCATCTCAGCATTCATACGGACTTCCCCTCATTAGATATTCATCTCAGCTTTCATACGGACTTCCCCTCATTAAATATTAATCTCAGCATTCATACGGACTTCCCCTCATTAAATATTCATCTCAGCATTCATACGGACTTCCCCTCATTAAATATTCATCTCAGCATTCATACGGACTTCCCCTCATTAAATATTCATCTCAGCATTCATACGGACTTCCCCTCATTAAATATTCATCTCAGCATTCATACGGACTTCCCCTCATTAAATATTCATCTCAGCATTCACACGGACTTCCCCTCATTAAATATTAATCTCAGCATTCACACGGACTTCCCCTCATAGTCTGATTGTTATATTTACACTCTAGCTGACTGTACTGGAAATCCATATAAATTCTGGAAAAGGGTTGTACTTCTTCTCCTCTTCCTTCACCAGTGAATGTGGAGTCTGAGCCTATTACTGATAACGTTGATATAATTAATGAATTTAATCAACATTTTATTTCTGCAGGCTCTCTCTTTGATAGAATTCAAAAAACCTAATCACTGTGACAACGCACTGGACGTTGATGGAGGAATTTTACTGAATCATTTTTGAAAAACGTCGGCCTGGGTGTTTCCTTTCTGCAATTCACAGACAGTGAAGTCCTTGATGTGTTGTTGTGGCAGACAATTTGGATCCAGGTCTGCTCAAGTGTGCAGCGTCCCTTATTGTTGGTTCAATAACCCCCACATCTTTAATTTAACATTGTTATCAGGAAATACTCCTAAAGTGTTGAAATCAGCTTATGTTTCTGCCGGTACATAAAAGAGGTGATTGTTGCGATCTTGATAACTATCGTCCCATATCAAAGGCGTTCTTGTCTAGTTAAGATTCTTGGATCCTTGGTGAATGTGAACTGTATTTAGAACGTACATCAATCAGGGTTTAGACCAGAGCACAGTACTAGTACTTCAACCACAGCAGTTGTAAATTATATTGTCAATGATATTGGATGTTTTTGAGATGAAATTGTGCTGCGCTAGTTATAGATTTGTCAAAAGCTTTTGATACCGTTGATCATTCTATCTTATTGATTTTAGTTGTCTGCGTTAGTTGTCTGCGTTAGTTGTCTGCGTTAGTTGTCTGTGTTAGGCCTTGATACTGATGCCTGTTTGTGCATACTGGCATTTAAGCCTGACAAGCTATTATGATTGATGGGGTTAGATGGGGTAAAATCCGAATTTCTTTAAGTACATAAAGGGGTACAACAGGGATTGATTTTGGGGCCATTGTTGTTCACGTTGTATATAAATGACATTGGAAATACTGTTAACATCTGTAACATTCATGTCTACACAGATGACACAGTCATTTATTCCTGTGCCTCTTCAGGCCTTTCGTGACCTTCAGCATGATTTTTGACTCAATCCCCCAAAAAAATCACTTACTGATGTTAAATTAGTCTTAAATGCAAATAAAACCAAGCTTATGCTGTTCTGTAGGTCTTGTGATGTTGAACCTGAGGACTTGTGTATCAGCACTCCAAAATGGAGCCCAAATTTAGCAAGTTTCTCACTATAAGTACTTGTGTATCTGGATTGATGACAAGTTGTCTTTTTAAACTTGACAAAGAAGCTGAGATTTATGATTGTTTTTTTTTTTTAATATAGAAATAGTTTGGAAAATAGTTTGGAAAATAGAAGGAAGATTGTTCAAACAAGGCTTCTCCCTGTAATAGACTACGGTGACATTATTTATATGGACCCCGCAGCCTCTGTTTTGAACCCCATTGGACTCAGTCATTCCATTCAGCAATATGTTTAATCACTGGGGATGGTTTTAAGCCTCATCCTTGTAGTCTGTATAAAATGTGGGATGGACCTCTCTGTCTGTAAGAAGAGAGCTGCACTCTCTTTTATTTATTTACAAAGCCGTCTTGCAGAAACTTCCTCTGTACATTACTTCATTGATTCATTTTAGACGTACAAATTACCAAACCTGTTCTCAGGGATCCCTTTGGTCTCCAAAGAATTAGGAAAATCTGCTTTTAGTTTTTTTTACCCCTTATGTGTGGAACATTATGCAGAACTCCTTGTAATTAGATATTCTGGTGCCTTTTAGGCATTTTACATTCTTGATTGGAGACCTTTATGTTACAGAATGTGATCGCTTTTCTTAAATATATTAAATGTTGTGTATTACAGTGCATTTTGGAAAGTATTCAGATCCCTTTGACTTTTTCCACATTTTGTTACGTTACAGCCTTATTCTAAAATTGATTAAATACATTTTTTTCATCACCAATCTACACACTGAAGCCCATAATGACAAAGTGAAAGCAGGTTTTTAGAAATATTAGCAAATTTATTTATAAAAAAAATTATACAGAAAAAAAAACAGATTTAATAAGTATTCAGACCCTTTGCTATGAGACTTCAAATTTAGTTCAGGTGCATAAAAGAGGGTGTCAAGCTATGGCTGGAAATAAGACCATTAAAACTGTGAATAGATAATAATTTGTATTATTCATTAACTTGGCATAGTTTACATTTTTTCCAAACAAAGTATATCTTTGTATTCATATATAACTACATACTAAATTACATTTTAGTCATTTAGAAGACACTCTTACCCAGAGCGACTTATGGTAGTGAATGCATACATTTAATACATTTTTTTTCTCCGTACCAGTCCACTGTGGGAATTGAACCCACAACCCTGGCGTTGCAAACACCATGCTCTACCAACTGAATCCCACGGGACCCCGTAAATATTGCTTGTGTTGATGTCGAATGAGTCAACATTGCTGCTTTTATTACCTGCCATTTTTTTGAAAGACCCTCTCCCCATAGTTAATGATATGTTTAGAAGTAAAAAAAATTGCACAATATTGGTTCTCCGTTAATGGAGAATACATCCAGCAGTGCTTGTAACCCAACTTGTAATTTGCGATTCCTTTTATGGTCCAAGGTGTTTATTTGCCGACACACAAAGGCACCTGCCAAACATATCTTGTTTTCCACCATGCTAACTTCAACATGTATTGTCTTGGAACCACCGCCACCGAAAACACTAATTGCTCCTTGCAGCCATTTTCCTGTCAGGCATCTTTTCTTCTCTGAGATGCTGAGCCCTAAGTGTCAGTCCAAAAAACTCCTAACAACAAACTCCTAACAACAAACGAGCCAATATTTACCACTGAATAATCTGTGTTTACACTGCAGTTATCACCAAAGGAAGAAAAAAAAAGAAAAAACTTTGCTAAGTTGCTAATACTGATTGGTTTCCAGACTAAACGTGATTCTTTCATGTTTGACCCGTTTGACCTTCGAACAAATGACTGCTTACACGCTACAAAATGCTGGGTTAAAAATAACAACCCAATTTGGGTAAAATTGGACAGAACACACGTTGGGTTATTTTGACACAGAATTTGGGACACAAACAACCCATTGTTTTCTTTAAGTTGGGTTGTTGATGCTGGGTTATTGAACTATGAACCATCAGGTCAGATCTGAAGACTGGGGGAGTGGCTTAGTAGGGGCGTGGCTATCAGATAGTTATTGTTGGCCACACGTGAGAGCAAATGTCATTCCTGTTAATCTGTTCTGTTGTATTGCCAACACATGTTAAGTGCCTATGCATATCGTAATGTTGGGATAGTTACCACCTCTGTTATAATGTTTAAATATTAAGGATATATATTTTATTTTAAAATATGTAATGTGCCAAAATATTAAAGGAAAAATTACATTTGCTTTTTCTAAACTTTTTCTAAACGAACATTACGGATATTTACTTTCACCGGTGGCCAAAATTCACAGCCGGGTGGCCAGAGTCCCTGCCACCGCAGTCCCTGTCTCTGTCCCTGCAGTCTCAGTCTCTGTCACTGCTGTCCCGGTCTTGGCTACTCCGCTGCTACTGTGGTTACGGTGTCTCCGTGTTCTCTGGACGCCAGGCTATCCCGTCTGTAGCCCCTCTCTTGCTCAGAACGGTGGGAATACTTGGAGGAGGAGATGGCCTCATGCTTTAAAGTTTTACCCATGTACTCGCAGAATCAAATGCTCACAGAACATCCAACCACACAGACATGAAGCCATGTCCTACTTTTGATATATGCCCATAACAGAGGGTTTGTGCAGGTGTTTGACTGTGTCCTGGTGAACATCTCCTCCATCTTTCCAAACTTAACACACATCTCAGCCAGGAAGGGCTCCTTGATGTTGTCATTGAGGCGAGCAAAGTTCACCCCTTTGTGGGGAATGTGCCCCTCGTAGAACTCATAAGGAGGGGTTTATGAATGAAGCATGCACACAGACAGCCTACACACTACGTGCACAATTATTAGGCAAGTGAGTATTCTGATCTTATCATTGTTTCTATTCACATTTTCAAACTCCAAACTATATAAACTCCAAACTATATTTGTGTAATGAGGGAGGGTGTGGTGAAAGTAAATAACACCTTATATCAAGGTGTGCATAATTATTAGGCAGCCTCATTACCTCAGGTAAAATGGGCCAAAAAATAAATTTAACTGACACTGAAAAGCCAAAAATGTAAAATGCCTTTCAGACGGATGCGACACTCTTTAAATAGCTAAACTATTGAGGTGTGACCACCGGACATTCAAACGTTTTGTTGCGAATAGTCAACTGGGGCGCAAAAAACGCATTGGGGAAGAAAAGGCAGAAATTAACTGCAAAAGACGTGAGAAGAATTAAACGTCAAACTACCAGGAACCCATTATCCTCCGGCGCCACCGTATTCCAGAACTGCAACCTACCTGGAGTGTTCAGAAGTACAAGGTGTCAAGTGCTCAGAGACATGGCCAAGGTCAAGAAGACTGAAACAAGACCACCACTGAATAAGATTCACAAGTTGAAGCGTCAAGATTGGGCAAAGAAATACCTGAAGACAGATTTTTCAAAGGTTTTATGGACAGATTAAATGAAAGTGACTCTTGATGGACCAAATGGATGGGCCTGTAGCTGGATCCGTAACGGATACAGGGCACCACGTTGAGTCAGGTGCCAGCAAGGTGTGTGGCTCAGTTGGTAGAGCAATGTGTTTGCAACGCCAGGGTTGTGGGTTCGATTCCCAATGGGGGACCAGTATGGGGAAGAAAAAAATGTAGTAAATGTATGCATTCACTACTGTAAGTTGCTCTGGATAAGAGCATCTGCTAAATGACTCAAATGTAATGTTTTCAAGACAAGGTTCCAATTTGTAAGTTGCTCTGGATAAGAGTGTCTGCTAAATGGTGTGACGGAGGGGTAGTGGTATGGGCTGCTATCATTGAAGATGAGGTAGTTGGACCTTTTCGTGTTGAAGATGGACTGAAACTCAACTCCCAAACCTACTGCCAGTTTCTGGAAGATTCTTTCGTCAAACAGTGGTACAGGAAGAAGTCCTCAGCATTCTAGAAGGCCATGATCTTTATGCAGGATAATGCTCCATCACATGCATCCAAGTACTCCACTGCTTGGCTAGCCAGCAAGGGCCTCAAAAATGCCTGAATAATGACCTGGCCCCCTTCCTCACCTGACTTCAATCCTATTGAGAACTTGTGGGCCCTTCTGAAACGTGAGGTTTACAGTGATGGAAGACAATACACCTTTTTGAACAGTATTTGGGAGGCTGTGGTTGCTGCTTCAGCAAAAATTGATCGTGAACAGATCAGGAATCTGACAGACTCCATGGATGGAAGGCTCATGGCAGTTCTTGAAAATAAGGGTGGCTATATTGGTCACTGAATATTTTTGAAAGGCCATATAATTATATAATTGTAATTTTGTGTTACTTATCTGAGAATAAACAAGTGAGTTGAGAGAAATTATTTTTGGTATTTAGTTGCCTAATAATTGTGCACACTTATATATTTCCCTGAGAAAGACACAACTCACTTTTCCTTTGTTAAACATTCCGGTTTGAGGTTCAATAACATTTCTGGATTGACTGAGAGCATTGTGTTTGTTCAACAATAAAATGAATCCTGAGGAATACAATTTGCCTATTAATTGTGCACGCAGTGTAGACTTCTCATTCTCATAGTCACCTTGAGAAACATAACACCATCTCATCTTGCCAACTCCTTTGATTCTTGTCAAACATATTTGACATAACAATGACAATAGGAGTTGGCAACTACTTCCTGTGCTTGGCCATCCTTATGTTGAACATAATAAACATCCTCCTGATCTTCCTGATCTGTACCAAACTCACTAAATGTAGCAGTAATACAGCCTCTCCTGAAAAAAGCCAAACCTTGACCCGGGAACATTTGTTTTTAAACTATCGGCCTACATGTATATAGAATCTCCCATTCCTCAAAAAAATGTTTTGAAAAAGCTGTTGCTCAGCAACTGGCTAGCCAGCCTTCCTGAAGACAAATAATATAGACTGTATGAAACACTCCAGTCTGGTATTAGATCCCATCGTGGTAAATTACCTTTTAACCCTTGTGTGGTGTTTGGGGTCTGTAGGACCCATTTACTAAAAGAAAAATGATACGATGATTTTTTTTTTTTTTTCAACCAGAGTGTCACGGCCGTTGTTGTAAGAATCGGACCAAAATGCAGCGTGGTTTGGGTTCATCATTTTATTACGTGAACCGGCAAAAAAACAAAACAACAATAAAGAACAAAACGAACGTGAAGCTATGCAGTGCTCAAGGCAACTATACACAAACAAGATCCCACAACCAACAGGTGGGAAAAAACTGCCCAAATATGATCCCCAATCAGAGACAATGATAGACAGCTGCCTCCGATTGGGAACCATACCAAGCCAACCTAGAAATAAAGAAACTAGAATGCCCACCCTAGTCACACCCCGACCTAACCAAAATAGAGAATAAAGGATCTCCAAAGTCAGGGCGTGAAACTGAGTCTCGATGGCCTTGGCTCATTTTCTGTGAAGAACATGTAAAAGAACACATTTTTATTGAGTGAACACTGAGCACCTTCTACACATTTACATGACATGCATTGTGATAAAAGTGTGGAAAAGTGTGTGTGTAGGTGAAAACAAGCACAAATGAAACTAAAAGGTTTTCTGTGTGCCTTCACTCTGTCTTCTTCCTCCCTGGGCCTGCTATTTCAACATAGCACCAAGTACCTGTCTGTCTCTCTGTCTGTCTCTCTGCCTGTCTCTCTGCCTGTCTCCTGCTTTTCTCATAATCTTTACCCTTAGTAGTGTGTGAAACTACACAATGTCTTGCGGGAACCTGCACAATGTTATTACAATACATTACTTAGATACATTGTAAACAATTCTGTATTTTCCCCCCACTCTACCCCAGCAAGGTGAACATTTTTGAGGAGGGACACAACAAATAAATAGCTTTGCATGTGTGACTCCTTAGCACAATCAATCAGTATGGCACAAAGAATCTCTGCTCAGACCTTAGAAATACTTTTTACAGAGAGAGAAGCTAGTGTGGAAGGAGCGTCTTCCACTTCGGAAGATTCATCATTTTCCGAATATGAGGATCATGTCTCTGTGAATTCAGAGTCTGACAATAAGTTTGAAGAAGAGGATGAGATTGACCCTCAGCCAGCCACAGGACCAGCCCGTCAGCAGCCAGCCCCAGGACCAGCCCGTCAGCAGCCAGCCACAGGACCAGCCCGTCAGCAGCCAGCCACAGGACCAGCCCATCAGAAATATTATAATATATAATTCTAAATTATTCAAATGTTAATAGCTTTGTTTTAAAAATAACCATATTTTGGAGATGTATTTTGTTTTCAAATAACGTAAAGTGAGCGAGGGAAAAAAAGGCCATTCTTGAACATGGGGTGAGACATTGTTACTATAATTTGTAAATAATTTTGTTATTTGTAATGATTTATTTCTGTTTTTAGAGGGAGAGAAATCAAAAGCCTACCATCACCTCATGATTCTCCCGGTCACGGCTGGCGAACCAGCATCTGTAGCAGTGGAGTTTTGCACTGCGATGCAGTGTCTTAGATTGCTGCGCCACTCGGGCGCTGTACAACATGACTGGTCGGGAGTAGGCTACAGTACTACACTAAGAGCAAAATAATACTAATATTTCCACTTAGAATAAAAACCTGTGTACCAACAGTTTTAGACGAGTAACTAAAACAATTGTCACGTCCTGACCAGTAAAAGGGGTTATTTGTCATTTTAGTTTGGTCAGGGCGTGGCAGGGGGTGTTTGTTTTGTGTGTTTCGGTGTTTTTGGGTTTAGGTTCTATGTTATCTATTTCTATGTTTATATCTAGTTTTCTATTTCTATGTTGGGTTTGGCAATGACCTCCAATTAGAGGCAGCTGGTTGTCATTGTCTCTAATTGGAGGCCATATTTAGTTGTGTTTGTTTCACTTGTGTTTTGTGGGTGGTTATTTTCTGTATAGCCTGGGAGCCTTATGGAACTGTTATCGTCATTTTGTTTATTTTGTTTAAGTGTTCACGTTACTTCAAATAAAGAAGATGAGCACTTTACCCGCTGCGCCTTGGTCCAATCCTTACGACGTTCATGACAAAAATAAGTATATTTTTCTGGGGTTTTCTGTCATGCGCATGCGTGCATGACAGAGGAATAGCAAGTAACTATTGTTCTAAACTCAATCACCTTCTTCATCCTCATCATTCAGTTCATTGAAATTCAATTTTGAAGTCGTGTACAATTATCAATTTTCTATTTGGTTAATGTCGCCCATTCATTGTCAGTTAGAGACACAGTAGCGCCTTGGGACCCAAAAGCATAATCAGTGCTCTAACTCCCCCTTGTGGTGGTCTGGAGCAATGAAGTGGTGACGCAGGGTACCGTACTAAACCACAAATTATCTCTAAGTCCCGCAGCATAATCGCAAAACTTTTAGTGGAGCAACTACCGTACCTCATGAAGCTGGTTGAGAGAATGCTAAAAGTGTGCAAAGCTGTCATCAAGGCAAAGGGTAGCTACTTTGAGGAATCTCAAATATAAAATATATTTTGATTTGTTTAACACTTTTTTGGTTACTACATTATTCCATATGTGTTGTCGTGCTACACAAATTGATTTAATCATTTATTTACTAACTAATTAAATAATAAAACAGATGTACCAATGGTTGTCTTCTCCTTTAGTTAAATTTCTAGGACCACTCGTTCAGCTGCAGACTGTGAATGTTTCTGATCTCCTCTTCTTCACTCGTGTTGAGGTTGAGAGCTTCAGCGTTTCTAACCATTTCAACGTGTAGACCACAGTCTCACGTCTTTTGAGTTTTAACCGTTTGTAACGTTCATCTCACGCTGTACGTCGGCTGGTCTGTAGAGTTTAAACCATTTCACAAAGTTCAGCTCCAGTCTGATTTGTTAATTCTTAGCGAGTCCTTTTAAGCACAACTTTTTCCCTGGCCGAACAACACCTGTGCCAATATATCCTCCAAACATCGGCTTTGAGGGCATTATCACTTTTCTACAACGGGTTACCAACATATAATTTATTTTGATGAATTTATTCATAATATTTCAGCCTTCCACAAGATATAGTCCCGACATAAATCTAGTGTTGCTACCCAAGCCGGCTGGTTGTTCATTCTATCAGTTCAGTTGCCAGAGACGCGACCCAGTCGTTCAGTCTTTTTGTTCTGTCTATCTGTCATTCATTCTAAATGTGATCTATTGCCATACTGGCTGGCAACGTTCTTATTCCTTCCTTGCTAGCTAGCCAACTACGGCTAACTTACACTCACGTTAAACAGTGCAGCCAGAATAACAACAAAGTAGCTGCATTTGCATTTGTTTTCTATTGACATTTATGTGGATACATCCATAACAATGAGCTAATGATGCGCAATTTCGCCTGGCAGAGAAAATGTACTCTCTCATCAGGACTCTGTTGTTCAAAAGAGCTAGCCAACAACACAGCCAACAACAAAGCTAACACAATCGCTTCAAACGGAGCTGGAAAGACTTTGAACCAGCTGCACTTTGTTTCGTTTTACATGTTTTATATTGATATTTGTATATATCCATAAAAATCCTGATTCATAATTTCGACTGGCTGAGAAACGCTGCCAGCCTGTCTGTCTCGTCCCGACTCCCGACATGTTCATTACTATGGGACAGCTGGAGATCTGAATTTCAATACTGAAAAATGTTGCAAATGTCAGAGAGACAGACAGCAAGGTTTATACAAATATCCTCTGTTGAAAACTAAATGTTAGTCTAAAAGAAATGTGAGATAATGTCTAGATGCTTTTTATAGTGGAGATCAGGTTTATAAATTGCCTGGCTGGGCTGATGAGACAGTGGATTGCACAGTCAGATGGAACAGAGTAAATAGGCATTTCAACATTATAGATTTAGTCAGTGGTAACATGTGGAATAGACAACGGCTGGAATGTGCTTTTAACCAATCAGCATTCAGGATTAGACCCACCCGTTGTATAATATTAACATAGCTACAGTATGTTACTAAGATAGCTAGCTGTGCATACATCTATTTGCCTACAACAGTCCTTCACTGACCAAATAACAATACATGAATCAGACTGTTATGATTAAGCCCCTAATAAGATCATATTAATCTGTTTAGTTAGCTAGCGGCAGGTAGAGGTTAGAGCGTTAGGCATGTATCTGAAAAGTTGCTGGTTCGAAATACTTGAGCCGACAAAGGTAAAAAAAATCTTGAAAGCCGATCATATGTTCAAAAGTTCTTGTCGATCATAAGAAAATAATACATTTTGATGAATGGCAAAATAATCACTAAATAACTAAGTTGGGTCAGCTAAGTTGGCCATACAGTACGGTGCCATTTTATAGAACCCAAGTGTGTGTGTGTGTGTGTGTTTATGTTCAATCCCTTATCTTCCAGTATCTACAGTATCATGGCTGCCTGACTGAAGAACCAAAATGTCCCGTTTCATTTTGTTAGTCAGTCGACATGACATCACCACCAGAACAGAATACCGAGTAGAATCTCAAACATCTGTGCGGAAGCGATGGAGCGACGGAAAGACAATGGACGTCATCTGGCAGAGAAAAGGCATTTTTGTATTGAATTTGGCTAAACTGCAGACAATTAGGTTGGTGGAGATGTGACTGCCGGTCACGGCGAACCGAGGCGAGACACATGACTTTGACACATTTGGAATTCATTAGAGGAGAATAATTCCTGTCAAGGATGGAAGGACTAATCACTTTACGTTTCAGCAGCAGACTAATGGAGGACCAGTAACACAGAACACGTCCGTCCCAAATTGTGCCCCATTCCCTATATAGTGCACTACTTTTATTAACACTGGTCAAAAGCACAGATGTAGGATCATAATTTGAGCCAGTTTGCTACAGCAGGGAAAATAACCCTGCAGCCAATAGGAAATTTGAATTATTGTGTGAATTATAAATCATGGACATTTTTGTAGGGCTTGATAAAAAAAAATTGTGTTTGAAATTTCAAAGTGGAAATTAAAAAACTTCAGAAGTATTTTTAACCCTCAAATACACTACAAGTTCTACTGCAAGAGGGTGACCAAAAAAAAGATCCTACATCTGTAGTGCACTACATATGTAATAGGGTGTGATTTGGGACCCAAACAGAGAGAGAGCAGCTCGTAGGGAAGGAAGGAGAATCCAACATCTGTTCTTGGACATTATGTGTCTGTGCGTTATACTGGTTAGGGTTGGATTAGTGCAGGTGGAGAAGTGGAGAGCTGGAGAGGGGGAGGGGTGGAGAGGGGGAGAGGTAGAGAGGGGGAGAGGTAGAGAGGTAGAGAGGGGGAAGGGTTGAGAGGTGGAGAGGGAGAGGGGGAGGGCTAGAGGGATAGAGGGGTAGAGGGATGGAGAGGTGGAGAGGGGGAGAGGGGGAGAGGTAGAGGGTTGGAGAGGGGGAGGGGTGGAGGGGGGGAGGGGGGGAGGGGTAGAGAGGTGGAGGGGTGGAGGGGTGGAGAGGTAGAGGGGTGGAGGGATGGAGGGGTAGAGGGATGGAGAGGTGGAGAGGTGGAGAGGGGGAGGGGTGGAGAGGGAGAGAGGTAGAGGGTTGGAGAGGGGGAGGGGTGGAGAGGGGGAGGGGTAGAGAGGTGGAGGGGTAGAGGGTTGGAGAGGGGGAGGGGTGGAGAGGGGGAGGGGTAGAGAGGTGGAGGGGTAGAGAGGTAGAGAGTTAGAGAGGTGGAAAGGGGGAGAGGTAGAGGGGTGTGGAGAGGTAGAGGGGTGGAGGGATGGAGAGGTGGAGAGGTGGAGAGAGGGAGGGGTGGAGAGGGAGAGGGGTAGAGAGGTGGAGGGGTAGAGAGGTAGAGAGTTAGAGAGGTGGAAAGGGGGAGAGGTAGAGGGGTGGAGAGGTGGAGAGGGGGAGAGGTAGAGAGGTAGAGAGGTAGAGAGGTAGAGAGGGGGAAGGGTTGAGAGGTGGAGAGGGAGAGGGGGAGGGGTGGAGAGGGGGAGAGGTAGAGAGGGGGAGAGGTAGAGAGGTAGAGAGGGGGAAGGGTTGAGAGGTGGAGAAGGAGAGGGGGAGGGGTAGAGAGGTGGAGAGGTAGAGGGGTGGTGAGGTAGAGGGGTGGAGGGGGTAGAAGGGTGGAGAGGTAGAGGGGTGGAGGGGTCGAAGGGTAGAGGGGTGGAGAGGTAGAGGGGTAGAGGGGTAGAGGGGTGGAGAGGTAGAGGGGTGGAGGGGTGGAGGGGTAGAGGGGTAGAGGGGTGGAGAGGTGGAGAGGTAGAGGGGTGGAGGGATGGAGGGGTAGAGAGGGGGAGGGGTGGAGGGGTAGAGGGGTAGAGGGATGGAGAGGTGGAGAGGGGGAGGGGTGGAGGGATAGAGGGATAGAGGGGTAGAGGGGTAGAGGGATGGAGAGGTGGAGGGGTGGAGGGGTGGAGAGGTGGAGAGGGGGAGAGGTGGAGAGGGGGAGAGGTAGAGGGGTGGAGGGGGGAGGGGTAGAGGGGTAGAGGGGTGGAGGGGTGGAGATTTGGAGGGGTGGAGGGGTGGAGAGGTGGAGAGGGGGATAGGTGGGGAGGGGGAGAGGTAGAGGGGTGGAGGGGGGGAGGGGTAGAGGGGGAGGGGTGGAGAGGTGGAGGGGTGGAGGGGTGGAGAGGTAGAGAGTTGGAGAGGTGGAGAGGTGGAGAGGTGGAGAGGTAGAGGGTTGGAGAGGTGGAGGGGTGGAGGGGTAGAGGGGTAGAGGGATAGAGAGGTGGAGAGGTGGAGGGGTGGAGAGGTGGAGGGGTGGAGGGGTAGAGGGTTGGAGGGGTAGAGGGGTAGAGGGGTGGAGAGGTAGAGGGGTGGAGGGATGGAGAGGTGGAGAGGTGGAGGGGTGGAGAGTAAGAGGGATGCAGAGGTGGAGAGGTGGAGAGGGGGAGGGGTGGAGGGATAGAGGGATAAAGGGATAGAGGGGTAGAGAGGTAGAGGGATTGAGAGGTGGAGAGGTGGAGGGGTGGAGGGGTAGAGAGGTGGAGAGGTAGAGGGGTGGAGGTTTGGAGAGGTGGAGAGGGGGAGGGGTAGAGGGATAGAGGGATAGAGGGGTAGAGGGGTAGAGGGGTAGAGGGGTAGAGGGATGGAGAGGTGGAGAGGGGAGGGGTGGAAGGATAGAGGAATAGAGGGGTAGAGGGATGGAGAGGTGGAGGGGTGGAGGGGTACAGTAGCGAGCATGTTTCCTATTTTGTTGCTTTACAACCTGGAATTAAATAGGATTTTTGGTTTGTATTGATTTACACAACATGTCTGAAATAAGACAAAAACTAAAAAATAACTTGATCGTGCATAACTATTCACCCCCCAAAGTCAATACTACCATCTTTTGCAGCAATTTCAGCTGCAAGTCTGTTGGGGTATGTCTCCATAAGCTTGGCACATCTAGCCACTGGGATTCTTCAAGGCAAAACTGTTTCAGCTCCTTCAAGTTGGATGGGTTCCGCTGGTGTACAGCAATCTTTAAGTCATACCACAGATTCTCAATGGGATTGAGGTCTGGGCTTTGACTAGGCCATTCCAAGACATTTAAATGTTTCCACTTAAAGCACTTGAGTGTTGCTTTAGCAGTACGCTTAGGGTCATTGTCCTGCTGGAAGGTGAACCTCTGTCCCAGTCTCAAATCTCTGGAAGACTGAAACAGGTTTCCCTCAAGAATTTCCCTGTATTTAGCGCCATCCATTATTCCATCAATTCTGACCAGTTTCCCAGTCCCTGCCGATGAAAAACATCCCCACAGCATGACGCTGCCACCACCATGCTTCACTGTGGGGATTGTGTTCTCTGGGTAATGAGAGGTGTTGTGTTTGCGCTTTTCTTGATGGCCAAAAATCTACATTTTAGTTTAATCTGACCAGAGTACCTTCTTCCATATGTTTGGGGAGTCTCCCACATGCCTTTTGGCGAACACCAAACGTGTTTGCTTATTTTTTTCTTAATAAAGCATTGGCTTTTTTCTGACCACTCTTCCATAAAGCCCAGCTCTGTGGAGTGTATGGATTAAAGTGGTCCTATGGACAGACATTCCAATCTCCACTGTGGAGCTGCTTTGCAGCTCCTTCAGCGTTATCTCTGGTCTCTTTGTTGCATCTGATTAATGCCCTCCTTGCCTGGTCTGTGAGCTTTGTGGGGCGGCCCTTTCTTGGCAGGTTTGTTGTGGTGCCATATTCTTTCCATGTTTTAATAATGGATTTAATGGTGCTCTGTGGGATGTTCAAAGTTTCTGATATTTTTTTTATAACCCAACCCTGATCTGTACTTCTCCACAACTTTGTCCATGACCTGTTTGAAGAGCTCCTTGGTCTTCATAGTGCTGCTGGCTTGGTGGTGCCCCTTACTTAGTGGTGTTGCAGACTCTGGGGCCTTTCAGAACAGGTGTATATATACTTAACAAACTATAGTTTTGCCAAATTGTTTAAGACATCTACTTTGTGCATGACACATGTCATTTTTCCAACAATTGTTTACAGACATATTATTTCACTTAATAATTCACTGTATCACAATTCCAGTGGGTCAGAAGTTTACATACACTAAGTTGACTGTGCCTTTAAACAGCTTGGAAAATTCCAGAAGATGAAGTCATGGCTTTAGAAGCTTCTGATAGGCTAACTGACATCATTTGAGTCAATTGGAGGTGTACCTGTGGATGTATTTCAAGGCCTACCTTCAAACTCAGTGCCTCTTTGCTTGACATCATGGGAAAATCAAAAGAAATCAGCCAAGACCTCAGAAAAAAAATGTAGAACTCGACAAGTCTGGTTCATCCTTGGGAGAAATTTCCAAACGCCTGAAGGTACCACGTTCATCTGTACAAACAATAGTACACAAGTGTAAACACCATGGGACCACGCAGCCGTCAAGGAGACATGTTCTGTCTCCTAGAGATGAACGTATTTTGGTGCGAAAAGTGCAAATCAATCCCAGAACAACAGCAAAGGACCTTGTGAAGATGCTGGAGGAAACAGGTACCAAAGTATCTATATCCACATTAAAACGAGTCCTATATCGACATAACCTGAAAGGCCGCTCAGCAAGGAAGAAGCCACTGCTCCAAAACCACCATAAAAAGCCCAGACTACGGTTTGCAACTGCACATGGGGACAAAGATCGTACTTTTTGGAGAAATGTCCTCTATTCTGATGAAACAAAAATAGAACTGTTTGGCTGTAATGACCATCGTTATGTTTGGAGGAAAAAGGGGGAGGCTAGCAAGCCGAAGAACATCATCCCAACCGTGAAGCAGGGGGGTGGCATCATCATGTTGTGGGGGTGCTTTGCTCCAGGAGGGACTGGTGCACTTCACAAAATGGATGGCTTCGTGAGGAGGAAAATTACGTGGATATATTAAAGCAACATCTCAAGACATCAGTCAGGAAGTTAAAGCTTGGTTGAAAATGGGTCTTCCAAATGGACAATGACCCCAAGCATACTTCCAAAGTTGTGGCAAAATGGCTTAAGGACAACAAAGGCAAGGTATTAGAGTGGCCATCACATAGCCCTGACCTCAATCCTATAGAAAATCTGTGGGCAGAACTGAAAAAGTGTGTGCGAGCAAGGAAGCCTACAAACTTGACTCAGTTACACCAGCTCTGTCAGGAGGATTGGTTAAAAATTCACCCAACTTATTGTGGGAAGCTTGTGGAAGGCTACCCGAAACGTTTGACCCAAGTTAAACAATTTAAAGGCAATGCTACCAAATATTAATTGAGTGCATGTAAACGTCTGACCCACTAGGAAAGTGATGAACAAAATAAAAGCTGAAATAAATCATTCTCTTTACTATTATTCTGACATTTCACATTTTTAAAATAAAGTGGTGATCCTATTTTTTACTTGGATTAGATGTCAGGAATTGTGAAAACTGAGTTTAAATGTATTTGGCTAAGGTGTATGTAAACTTACGACTTCAACTCTATGCACACACCACTTTTCCATTTGTTCGAATTTTTTTAAACAAGTTATTTTTTTTCATTTCACTTCACCAATTTCGACTATTTTGGGTATGTCCATTACATTTACATTAACGTCATTTAGCAGACACTCTTATCCAGAGCGACTTACAAATTGGTGCATTCACCTTATGATATCCAGTGGAACAACCACCTTACAATAGTACATCTATATCTTTTAGGGGGGGGGGTTAGAAGGATTACTTTATCCTATCCCAGGTATTCCTTAAAGAGGTGGGGTTTCAGGTGTCTACGGAAGGTGGTGATTGACTCCGCTGTCCTGGCGTCGTGAGGGAGCTTGTTCCACCATTGGGGTGCCAGAGCAGCGAACAGTTTTGACTGGGCTGAGCGGGAACTGTGCTTCCGCAGCGGTAGGGAGGCCAGCAGGCCAGAGGTGGATGAACGCAGTGCCCTTGTTTGGGTGTAGGGCCTGATCAGAGCCTGAAGGTCCATGACATGAAATCCAAATATAAAATCCATTTAAAGTACAGGTTGTAATGCAACAAAGTAGGATAAACGCCAAGGGGAGTGAATACTTTTGCAAGGCCCTGTAGAGGTACCAGTTGAAAACATGTATGGAATACATTATATATGGAGACTGTTTAGTGCAAAAAAAATAAGGGGTTAAATGTATGTACATTTTTTTACAAATGTTTACTGATCTTTCTTATGTCTCTCAGAAACAGGACAGACACTTCAGAACAAACTTCCTTTAGATTTGTTTTGGGGGGACTGGAGATCTGTTGGGAAGAGGGGGATGTGTTGTCCCATGTATAGAATCTGTTATTCCGTGTGTTTGTATGGACAAACAGCAGTAAGGCCCAACATTTAAATAAATAAATAAATAAACAAGTATACTTCAAGGTGTCTTAAAAAATACAAAATTAATTAGAAAAATTATCCTTCGTATGACCTTAAAACAATTCCATATAGCTAAGTAGAACCTCCCCCGACTAATTTTTCAGAAAAATATCTGAAAGTACCTCCAAAAAATTCCCCTGTGGATTTGAACAGATAATAACTCACTTGATGCAAAGAGTTACGGTTGACTCCGGGGGTCTTTAAAAGACAGTTCAGAAGATTCTGGAAGGGTGTTTTACCGATGTGTGCGCTGAGAATCGGGAAACAAGTTCAGGGATAAATTAATTTAATAAATAAATGAAAGCAACACGTAACACGAACAACGCACAAGACAAGGAACAGAAACGATAACGCCTGGGGAAGGAACCAAAGGGAGTGACATATATATAGGTAGAAGGTAATTAGAGAAGTGATGGAGTCCAGGTGAGTCTGATGATGCGCAGGTACAGCGTAACGATGGTGACAGGTGCGAGCCATAACGAGCAGCCTGGTGACCTAGAGGCCGGAGAGGGAGCACACATGACAGGTGTGAAAGTCAGATTGATAACTAGATCACGATAAATCCGTTTCTAACTAACACCGAGGGATTACTAGCTATGTCGTAATCACAATGTATTTCTGCCATGTGGGAAAATGTGTTATAAACTACAGCTTTCAGCCAATCAGCATCCAGAGTCTCCAACCACCCAGTTTATAATGTGTTGTAATATCAATTCCAATGTACATCCTGTAACCATGGTTTCTTGTCGTGTCATATTCAGTTCAACAGAGTTGTTCTATTCGTCGTAGCTTACCTCAAATTTGGTCGTAGCTTACCTCAAATTTGGTCGTAGCTTACCTCAAATTTGGTCGTAGCTTACCTCAAATTTGGTCGTAGCTTACCTCAAATTTAAATAACCATAGTCTAAAACTATATGCAAATTCTAGTCATTGTAATGTCTGCAACTGTCGTAGTTTGAGTCTGGATGAGATCATTTACTTCAACACTGCAGCGCCCTTCAGATAAATTCTGTGACTGGAATGGCTCATCTCAGCTGAAGTAGCGTTGGTCGTTATAAGGGACTGTAGTGGGGAGCTTACCATGGGGACAGAGTGTAGGAGGGGCTAGCCATAAGACTGGAGCCTTTTCTAAAGCCCTAAACACCCCTGTTCTTTTCAGTCACACCCACTCTTCGGCTTGGCCCTCCACCCCTCTACCCCCACCTCTCTCCCCCTCCAACCCCTCTACCCCCCACCTCTCTACCCCTCCCCCCCACCTTCCACCCCCCACCTCTCTACCCCCCCACCTCTCTACCCCTACCTCTCTACCCCTCCACCCCCTCCATCCCCACCTCTCTACCCCCCCACCTCTCTACCCCCCACCTCTCTACCCCTCTACCCCACCCTCTACCCCTCTACCCCTCCACCCCCTCTACCCCCACCTCTCTACCCCTCCACCCCTCTACCCCTCCACCCTCTACCCCTCTCCCCCTCTACCCTCTCCCCTGTTCCCCTCTACCCTGTTCCCCTCTACCCCCCACCACCCCCTCTACACCTCTACCCCCACCTCTCTACCCCTCTACCCCTCCCACCCCTTCTACCCCACCCCCCCCTCAACCCTACCACTCCACCCTTCTGCCCCTCCATAATTTGTATGCAATTACATCATTATTATTGTGTGCAATTAGATCAAATCAAATGGTGTAGTTAGCTTTGTCTTTGACATAGATGTTTCATGTTTTTAAAACACCAACGAGGTGGGTTTATGTAAATAGGAGCAATGGGTGATTCCGATGACCAACCAGGCATTTACACAGATTTTAGCAGCAACCTGCAAGACATAGCTTTTTTCGACATCACTAACGAGCCTCAACGTAAAACACAGGAAACACACTGTCAAACCACCATTGATTTATTCATACGGAAACAAGACTCTCAAAGAGAAACATCTCTCTTCCCGCATAAGGCATAAAGATTTACAGCACTTTCAGTGTGGATATAGGGGGGCCTACACCCTACGCTAAGGTATAGAGGCCCAAATGGATTTTAAACTAGGCTCTGAAGCTTTCAGCCAGCACCAGCGGCGAATAGCAGTTAGGGGTTACCATGCCAACCCCGTCCAGAGGGACGTTCAGCTGCAAATCAGAGCATCAGAGGAGAAAGCGTCGCCAGATGTCTTCAACAATTTGCTCTGAAATATTTAATGTTCGCCGTGCTTATTATTAAGGGGCTAACAAATCACAGAGGAGCAAGCCATGTTGCTTCCAACACTCCATCTCTATCTTTCCATCGCTCATCTCTCGCTCTCTCCATAATCCATCCATCACTAATCTCTCTCTCTCCATCTTTCCATCACTCATCTCTCGCTCTCTCCATCCATCCATCACTAATCTCTCTCTCCATCTCCATCTCTATCTTTCCATCGCTCATCTCTCGCTCTCTCCATCTCTCTCTCCATCATCCATCCATCACTAATCTCTCTCTCTCCATCTCCATCTTTCCATCACTCATCTCTCACTCTCTCCATCATCTCTCTCCATCCATCCATCCATCCATCACTAATCTTTCTCTCTCCATCTCCATCTTTCCATCACTCATCTCTCGCTCTCTCCATCTCTCTCTCCATCCATCCATCATCCATCACTAATCTTTCTCTCTCCATCTCCATCTTTCCATCACTAATCTCTCTCTCTCCATCTCCATCTCTATCTTTCCATCGCTCATCTCTCGCTCTCTCCATCCATCCGTCACTAATCTCTCTCTCTCCATCTCTCCATCATCCATCCATCACTAATTTCTCTCTTTCTATCTCCCTCCCCATCACTCTATTTCCATCAGATCATAGCAGCAGGTAAAATTCCTATGAAAAGCGCCCAGACTTGTGCGCTAGAGTGCCTGTCCATTTGGCAATCTACGTCCTCCACTGACTGTTGGATGGAGGTGGTGGTGGTGGTGGTGGTGATGGTGGTGGTGATGGTGGTGGTGGTGATGGTGGTGGTGGTGATGGTGGTGGTGTTGGTGGTGGTGATGATGGTGGTGATGATGGTGGTGGTGATGGTGGTGGGTGGTGGTGGTGATGGTGGTGGTGGTGGTGATGATGATGGTGGTGGTGATGATGGTGGTGATGGTGGTGGTGGTGGTGATGGTGATGGTGGTGGTGATGGTGGTGGTGGTGATGGTGGTGATGGTGGTGATGATGATGGTGATGGTGATGATGGTGATGATGGTGGTGATGGTGGTGGTGGTGATGGTGGTGATGTTGGTGGTGGTGATGGTGGTGATGGTGATGATGTTGATGGTGGTGATGGTGATGATGTGATGGTGGTGGTGGTGATGGTGGTGGTGGTGATGGTGGTGATGTTGATGGTGATGGTGGTGGGGATGGTGGTGGTGGTGATGGTGGTGATGTTGGTGGTGGTGATGATGGTGATGGTGGTGGTGGTGGTGATGGTGATGGTGATGTGATGGTGGTGGTGGTGGTGATGGTGGTGGTGTTGATGGTGGTGATGTTGATGGTGATGTTGGTGGTGGTGATGGTGGTGATGATGTTGGTGGTGGTGATGGTGGTGGTGGTGATGGTGGTGATGGTGATGATGTTGATGGTGGTGGTGGTGGTGATGAAGTTGGTTATGATGGTGATGGTGGTGATGTTGGTGGTGGTGATGAAGTTGGTGATGGTGGTGGTGAAGTTGGTGATGATGGTGATGGTGGTGGTGATGGTGGTGAGGATGTTGGTGGTGGTGATGATGTTGGTGGTGGTGATGGTGGTGATGATCAAATCAAAGTTTACTTGTCACATGCGCTGAATACAACAGGTGTAGACCTTACAGTGAAATGCTGAATACAACAGGTGTAGACCTTACAGTGAAATGCTGAATACAACAGGGTTGTAGTAGACCTCACAGTGAAATGCTGAATACAACAGGTGTAGTAGACCTCACAGTGAAATGCTGAATACAACAGGTGTAGTAGACCTTACAGTGAAATGCTGAATACAACAGGTGACCTTACAGTGAAATGCTGAATACAACAGGTGACCTTACAGTGAAATGCTTACTTACAGGCTCTAACCAATAGTGCAAAAAAGAAAGTTGTGTGTGTGTGTGTGTGTGTTGTGTGTGTGTGTGTGTGGAGGTAAATAAAGAAATAAAACAACAGTAAAAAGACATTTGATATATACAGTAGAGAGGCTACATACAGACACCGGTTAGTCAGGCTGATTGAGGTAGTATGTACATGTAGATATGGTTAAAGTGACTATGCAGATATGATGAACAGAGAGTAGCAGTAGCGTAAAAAGAGGGGTTGGCGGGTGGTGGGACACAATGCAGATAGCCCGGTTAGCCAATGTGCGGGAGCACTGGTTGGTTGGGTCAATTGAGGTAGTATGTACATGAATGTATAGTTAACGTGACTATGCACATAAGATAAACAGGGGGGCACACAATGCAAGTAGTCCGGGTAACCATTTGGTTACCTGTTCAGGAGTCTTATGGCTTGGGGGTAAAAACTGTTGAGAAGCCTTTTTGTCCTAGACTTGGCACTCCAGAACCGCTTGCCATGCGGTAGTAGAGAAAACAGTCTATGACTGGGGTGGCTGGGGTCTTTGACAATTTTTAGGGCCTTCCTCTGACACTGCCTGGTATAGAGGTCCTGGATGGCAGGCAGCTTTGCCCCAGTGATGTACTGGGCCGTACGCACTACCCTCTGAAGTGCCTTGCCGTACCAGGCAGTGATGCAACCAGTCAGGATGCTCTCGATGGTGCAGCTGTAGAACCTTTTGAGGATCTGAGGACCCATGCCAAATCTTTTCAGTCTCCTGAGGGGGAATAGGCTTTGTCATGCCCTCTTCACGATTGTCTGGTGTGCTTGGACCATGATAGTTTGTTGGTGATGTGGACGCCAAGGAACTTGAAGCTCTCAACCTGCCTCCACTACAGCCCCGTCAATGAGAATGGGGGCGTGCTCAGTCCTCCTTTTCCTGTAGTCCACAATCATCTCCTTTGTCTTAATCACGTTGAGGGAGAGGTTGTTATTCTGGCACCACCCGGCCAGGTCTCTGACCTCCTCCCTATAGGCTGTCTCGTCGTTGTCGGTGATCAGGCCTACCACTGTTGTGTCATCAGCAAACTTAATGATGGTGTTGGAGTCGTGTCTGGTCATGCAGTCGTGGGTGAACAGGGAGTACAGGAGGGGACTGAGCACGCACCCCTGGGGAGCTCCAGTGTTGAGGATCAGCGTGGCAGATGTGTTGTTGCCTACCCTTACCACCTGGGGGCGGCCCGTCAGAAAGTCCAGGATCCAGTTACAGAGGGAGAGGTGTTAAGTCCCAGGGTCCTTAGCTTAGTGATGAGCTTTGAGGGCACTATGGTGTTGAACGCTGAGCTGTAGTCAATGAATAGCATTCTCACATAGGTGTTCCTTTGTCCAGGTGGGAAAGGGCAGTGTGGAGTGCAATAGACATTGCATCATCTGCGGATCTGTTTGGGCGGTGTGCAAATTGGAGTGGGTCTAGAGTTTCTGGGATAATGGTGTTGATGTGAGCCATTATCAGCCTTTCAAAGCACTTCATGGCTACGGACGTGAGGACTACGGGTCTGTAGTCATTTAGGCAGGTTGCCTTTGTGTTCTTGGACACAAGGACTATGGTGGTCTGCTTGAAGCATGTTGGTATTACAGACTCAATCAGGGACTTGTTGAAAATGTCAGTGAAGACACCTGCCAGTTGGTCAGCACATGTCCGGAGCACACGTCCTGGTAATCCGTGTGGCCCTGCAGCCTTGAGAATGTTGACCTGTTTAAAGGTCTTACTCACGTCGGCTACGGAGATCGTGATCACACAGTCGTCCGGAACACCTGATGCTCTCATGCATGCCTCAGTGTTGCTTGCCTCGAAGCAAGCATAGAAGTGATTTAGCTCATCTGGTAGGCTCGTATCACTGGGCAGCTCTCGGCTGTGTTTCCCTTTGTAGTCTGTAATAGTTTGCAAACCCTGCCACATCCGACGAGCGTCGGAGCCGGTGTACTATGATTCAATCTTGGCCCTGTATTGACGCTTTGCCTGTTTGATGGTTCGTCGCAGGGCATAGCGGGATTTCTTGTAAACTTCCCGGGTTAGAGTCCTGCACCTTGAAAGCGGCAGCTCTACCCTTTAGCTCAGTGCGAATGTTGCCTGTAATCCATGGCTTCTGGTTGGGGTATGTACGTACAGTCACTGTAGGGACGACATCCTCAATGCACTTATTGATAAAGCAAGTGACTGATGTGGTGTTTTCCTCAATGTCATCGGAAGAATCCCGGAACATGTTCCAGTCTGCGATAGCAAAACAGTCCTGTAGTTTAGCATCTGCTTCATCTGACCATTTTTTTATAGACCGAGTCACTGGTGCTTCCTGCTGTTAATTTTTTCTTGTAAGCAGGAATCAGGAGGATAGAGTTGTGGTCGGATTTACAAAATGGAGGGCGAGGGAGAGCTTTGTATGCGTCTCTGTGTGTGGAGTAAAGGTGATCTAGAATTGTTTTCCCTCTGGTTGCACATTTAACATGTTGATAGAGATTTGGTAGATGGTGGTGGTGATGATGTTGGTGGTGATGGTGGTGGTGGTAATGGTGGTGGTGATGATGTTGGTGGTGATGGTGGTGGTTATGATGTTGGTGGTGATGTTGGTGGTGGTGATGGTGGTAGTGGTGGTAGTGGTGGTGGTGGTGGTGGTGGTATTGGTGGTGGTGATGGTGGTGGTGGTGATGGTGGTGGTGGTGGTTGTGATGGTGGTGGTGATAATGATGTTGGTGGTGATGGTGGTGATGATGTTGGTGGTAATGGTGGTTGTGATGGTGGTGGTGGTGGTAATGGTGGTTGTGATGGTGGTGGTGATGATGGTGGTGGTGATGATGTTGGTGGTGATGATGGTGGTGGTGATGATGTTGGTGGTAATGGTGGTTGTGATGGTGGTGGTGATAATGATGTTGGTGGTGATGGTGGTGATGATGTTGGTGGTAATGGTTGTTGTGATGGTGGTTGTTGATGGTGATGGGTTATATCAGGGGTCTCACAGGGTTATATATATATATATAAACAGTACACTCAGCTAGTAGAATATAATGCTAATTAATGAAATATTATACAATGTGATTTTATTTAATTGCAGTTTGAAAGTTTACATGACTGAATTATACATTATTATCAGAAGCTGAATAATACAAAACCCCAATATTGCTGTTGAAATACTTAACCTTCTCCAGTCAGTCTATGATATTGTAACTGTCACTCACCAATGTCACTCAGCCAATTTTTCACTGGGTGATAACTTTCCTCTGTTGGCCTATTCCCTACCATAATGATTAGGGGGAAATTAGTTTTCAAAGTCCTGATTGAAGCCGGAATGTCTTCACTTTGACCACATAGAGAAACACAATGAGAATTCACGTCTAATCAGCTCACTGTAAAAACATCTAATTAGCTACCCAGCGCGGACTCTCTAACGATGTGTTGACAAACACAGAGGATAAGGCATTCAAGCAAATAAGCAGCGGGAGTTGCCATTTTTTTTCTTCTTCCCTGCCATGTTATCTGGCCCGGCTGGACAAAGGAGTGATTAAAACCTGTAGTGTTAGAGAAACGTAAACAAGGTTTGGTAAGGAGGAAACAGTGTGGCTTGACACCAGTCTAGTTATAGACACCATGAAGCAGTAGCAGTATGCCACATGAAGTAGCAATGCTTTCAAGGTTTCAATTCTGCCTCCCATTTCAAGCATACACCTATGACTCATGAATGACCTGAAATTGATATATTTTTTTGTTCAAGAACATTCACTATGATTAGATTACAGTAACCTCTCAACAATTCTGTGAATGGTGTCCTTTTCCCAGACAGACTTAGAGACAATCTCAGGGCAGCATCTCTCAGTGATCTCTCTGTGTTACCTGATGGCTGACTGGCCCAGCCACAACCCAGCAGAATCAGATAAACACACCACACACACACACGCACATACACACACACACACACACACACACACACACACAACACACACACACACACACACACACACATGTTCTCATTTCAGCAGCAGAGACAAGAAGGTTCCAGTCAGTTTGGACGTGGTGGCAGAAAAGCGAATGTTGTTTAGCAGCTAGGTGCCCTTAGATAACCTTTGCTGGGAAGCATTTCATTACTGATAAGTTTTGGTCCTGTTCTGTCAACAGACCACTACAAAAGGGCTGGTGGGTGGTAGTGTTGTGTTGGTGGTGGTGTTGTTGTTGTTGGTGGTGGATGGTGTTGGTGATGGTGTTGGTGGTGATGGTGTTGTTGGTGGTGGTAGTGGTGGTGGTAGAGTTGTTGTTGGTGGTGTTGTTGTTGTTGGGGTGGTGGTGTGGTGTGTTAGTGGTAGTGGTGTTGTTGTTGTGTTGGTGGTGGTGGTGGTGGTGTTAGTGGTAGTGGTGGTGTTGGTGGTGTTGTTGTTGTTGGTGGTGTGGTGTTAGTGTTGGTGGTGGTGTTAGTGGTAGTTGGTGGTGTTGTTGTTGGTGGTGTTGTTGTTCTTGGTGGTGGTGGTGGTGTAGTGTTGGTGGTGGTGTTAGTGGTAGTGGTGGTGTTGTTGTTGGTGGTGTTGTTGTTCTTGGTGGTTGTTGTTCTTGGTGGTGGTGGTGGTGTTAGGGTTGGTGGTGGTGTTAGTGGTAGTGGTTGTGTTGGTTGTTGGTTCAAACACCCAGCTCAGACAGATCAGCTAACCAGAAGGAGATATATACTGCATTTCAAATAGCACCCCTACTCCCTACTAAAGTAGGCACTATATAGGGCTCAAGGTGCCATAAGTAGGGCTCTATATAGGGCTTAGGGTGTCATAAAGTAGGGCTCTATATAGGACTTAGGGTGCCATAAAGTAGGGCCACTGTATAGGGCTTACGGTGCTATAAAGTAAGGCACTATATATAGGGCTTAGGGTGCCATTAGGGATGCACACATTGTGGCATTGTGGAGTTTGGATATCTTGACTGATGTCTTTGTTTTGCTGGTATCTACTCTCAGCCACCCAATTGTTGCTCAGCAATGAAGCAAACAGAGGACTGAGACTTCACCGGACCAATAGAATTAAGGTTGGAGATTAGCTTAGTTCGGCCAAGTGGATCAGCTTGTGTTTATCCCCAGTCCCATCCTTGGTTAAACATTAGCTCAATGAGTCGCTGTTTTACTGACGTGACCTGAACTGAGACGAGGGCTACTATGGAGCCAATACCAAAGTTTAGTGGCATATGCACTGTTCATTTTGTTGTTGGAGATTCTATGTCAAAACCAAGAAAGAGCACTTCACTTGTCAGGCCAAGACTGCTCATTAAAATAGTTTTTTGCTCCACTAGCAGATGCAAGGTCAAGTAAGTCAAGTTATGTGGTATACTTATCCTAGTCTCATCTCTTGCTGACCCACAATGCTTCTGTGGTCCCCAACTTCCAGGCATTTTTTTTCCTTCTAGTTTTCCTCCAGTTTTCTTGACTTAGGCCTGGCTCCAGATCAGGACTTCCCTGTCTTTAATGACCCCAGCTGACAGACACTTCCAGGTGATTGCCTTTATCCTTTATCAGGTAATCAGGTGTTGTTTTGACTATGTTAACCAGCCAGCTATTCAAATATGTCACATAGTTGGCCCACGGACACATGCGACAAAAGGCTGTATCAAAGCACTTTTTTTTTATCAAACTATCTTTTAGTTCAGTATTTATAGCAATCTGGTACAAATATAAAATGTGTTTAGTAGAGATATAGAAATTATTTATACCAATTTTGTGTCTTGTGTTATTATGAGGCTGAGAAGGAGAGAGAGAGCCATACAGCTGGAATTGGAACACACACACCACACACACACACACACACACACACACACACACACACACACACACACACACACACACACACACACACACACACACACAGCAGGTCTCTCGTAGGGCAGAGGCAGGGACTGTCTGTCAACCTCGAACTCTTTGTTCCTTCCTGACATTGTAATCAAGAGTTCATTCTCATCTCTGTTCTTTTTGCTATCCTACTTTTCCCCAGATGCCACAGCGGACCAGAGCCAACAGAAATACAGAGAGAAAGAAAGAGAGAGGGAGAAAGAGAGAGAGAAAGAGAGAGGGAGGGAGAAGAGAGAGAGACACGCGATGGGAGAGAGACAGCGAGAGAGAGGAGAGAGAGAGAGAGAGAGAGAGAGAGAGACGAGAGAGGAGGGAGAGAACAGGGAGAGAGAGAGGAAGGGGGCGAGTGGAGGACGTGGATGTTTAGCTTGTATATGCATTGGCTTCCGAAAGTATTCACCCCTTGGCATTTTTCCTATTTGTTGCCTTACAACCTGGAATTAAATTTGATTTTTGGGTGGGTTTGTGTCATTTGATTTACACAACATGCCTACCACTTTGATGCAAAATATTTTTTATTGTGAAACAAACAAGAAATAAGACAAATAACTTGATCGTGCATAACTATTCACCCCCCAAAGTCAATACTACCATCTTTTGCAGCAATTTCAGTTGCAAGTCTGTTGGGGTATGTCTCCATAAACTTGGCACATCTAGCCACTGGGATTCTTCAAGGCAAAACTGCTTCAGCTCCTTCAAGTAGGATGGGTTCTGCTGGTGTACAGCAATCTATAAGTCACACCACAGATTATCAATTGGATTGAGGTCTGGGCTTTGACTAGGCCATTCCAAGACATTTAAATGTTTCCCCTTAAACCACTCGACTGTTGCTTTAGCAGTATGCCTAGGGTCATTGTCCTGCTGGAAGGTGAACCTCCGTCCCAGTCTCAAATGTCTGGAAGACTGAAAAAGGTTTCTCTCAAGAATTTCCCTGTATTTAGTGCCATCCATCATTCCTTCAATTTAGACCAGTTTTCCCAGTCCCTGCCGAGGAAAGACATCCCCACAGTACCCGCTACCACCATGCTTCACTGTGGGGATTGTGTTCTCTGGGGTGATGTGGTGTGTTGGATTTGCGTCAGACATAGCGTTTTCCATGATTGGCCAAAAAGCTCAATATTAGTCTCATCTGACCAGAGTACCTTCTTCCATTTGTTTTGGGAGTCTCCCACATGCCTTTTGGCAAACACCAAACAGGTCTGCTTATTTTTTTCTGGTCACTCTTCCGTAAAGCCCAGCTCTGTGGAGTGTACGGCTTAAACTAGTCCTATGGACAGATACTCCAATCTCCGCTGTGGAGCTTTGCAGCTCCTTCAGGGTTATCTCTGGTCTCTTTAGTGCCTCTCTGATTAATGCCCTCCTTGTCTGGTCTCTGAGTTTTGGTTGGCGGCCATTTCTTGACATGTTTGTTGTGGTGCAATATTCTTTCCATTTTTTAATAACGGATTTAAAAAGGTGGGATGTTCAAATTTTCTGATATTTTTTTATAACCCAATCCTGATCTGTACTTCTCCACAACTTTGTCCCTGACCTGTTTGGAGAGCTCCTTGGTCTTCATAGTGCTGCTTGCTTGGTGGTGCCTCTTGCTTAGTGATGTTGCAGACTCTGGGGCCTTTCAGAACAGGTGTATATATCCTGAGATCATGTGACAGCTCATGTGACACAGATTGCACAAAGGTTGACTTTATTTAACTAATTATGTGACTTCTGAAGGTAATATGTTTCACCAGATCTTATTTAGGGGCTTCATACCAAAGGGGGTGAATACTTATATGCACGCACCACTTTTCCGGTTTTAATTTATTTTTTATTTTTGAAGCAAGGTATTTTTTTCAGTTCACTTCACCAAATTGGACTATTTTGTGTTTGTCCATTACATGAAATCCAAATAAAAATCTATTTAAATTACAGGTTGTAATGCAACAAAATAGGAAAAACGCCAAGGGGGGTGAATACTTTTGCAAAGCACTGTAAATCTTAATTCAGCCCGAGTGGCGCAGCGGTCTAAGGCACCTCATCTCAGTGCTAGAGACATCACTACAGACCCTGGTTCGATCCCGGGCTGTTTCACATCCGGCTGTGATCGGGACTCCCATAGGGCAGCACACAATGCCAGAGTTGTCTGGGTTAGGGGAAGGTTTGGACGGGGGTAGGCTGTTATTGTAAATATGAATTTGTTCTTAGCTGACTTGCCTAGTTAAATAAAGGTTAAACATCAGGAATACTGGGATAAAGTTCAGATACATGACCTCTAAAGAGTTCTAAGTACCTTTAGGTCAAAGGTCATCCCAGCTGTCATCCCATCCCTGTAACCCTGGTAATATGACTGGTGAATAGAACAGGCTGGGACCCTGTAACCCTGGTAATATGACTGGTAAATAGAACAGGCTGGGAACCTGTAACCCTGTAATATAACTGGTAATAGAACAGGCTGGGAACCTGTAACCCTGGTAATATGACTGGTAAATAGAACAGGCTGGGAACCTGTAACCCTGGTAATATGACTGGTAAATAGAACAGGCTGGGAACCTGTAACCCTGGTAATATGACTGGTAAATAGAACAGGCTGGGAACCTGTAACCCTGGTAATATGACTGGTAAATAGAACAGGCTGGGAACCTGTAACCCTGGTAATATGACTGTAAATAGAACAGACTGGGAACCTGTAACCCTGGTAATATGACTGGTAAATAGAACAGACTGGGAACCTGTAACCCTGGTAATATGACTGGTAAATAGAACAGGCTGGGAACCTGTAACCCTGGTAATATGACTGGTAAATAGAACAGGCTAGGAACCTGTAACCCTGGTAATATGACTGGTAAATAGAACAGGCTGGGAACCTGTAACCCTGGTAATATGACTGGTAAATAGAACAGACTGGGAACCTCTAACCCTGGTAATATTACTGGTAATGGCTGACTGGTATTTGCTCAATCTCCAATTTCACAGTATCACAGAAACACAAATACAACATTTTGCCATCAATTCCAATTCTGGGTCCAACATAACTCCTGTTTGTTGCTTTAGAGGTTGAAATATGGTTTTGCTTTAAGGGGTAAGAGTGTATTTAATACCAACAAGAAATATGTTGTGCTTTAGGTTGACTGTATTAAATAGCCATAAACATGTACACATGAGTAGGTTGTGTTCTAATGCTACCATTACCTTTGCATGCGTCGGATGATCTGGACATGCACATATTAGAGGTTGACCTTTAAAAGCATCCGGAAATAATCATTCATAACTTCTTATAAAACATTTATGAGCCTTTAGAATGTCTTACACATAGCCAGCCATCATGTTTGTCTTGAGATGTCTCGAGGCATGCAATTGAGACATCTCAAGACGTCTTAAGACACATTTTGAAGGCATGTCTTTGAGACATTGTATGTGTGTCTTCCAGACATGTCTCAAGACACTAATGCCATGTTCTTGAAAATATTAAACGTGAAGTGACATTAATACCCACTAGAGTCGACTGAAGCACTGGTGCGTCAATCTAATTAACATGATAAAGAAAAAGCTCTAGCAAAATCTGTCTGTTTGAGCTGGAGAAGTATTTTTTTGCAATTGGCTGCGTCTCAATCCTATGTCGGCCTTCCGCATCTGCGGTGGAAGGTAGCCGAGCTACAGCGGTGTTTGTCAGACCATGAGATATCCCGAAAAATCAATCTTCTCATGAAAATGTCTGTAGCATCTGAACGGTTTGGCCTAAAAACTAATATGACCACTGTATAGAAAGTGGAGACTCTCCGTTTGCTCTACGACGCTCACAAGTGACACGGGACTCGTCTAAAGGTAACCCATACAAATGAATGGAAGCATGGAGGGTAGTTTAGTACCAACAAAAATATGGGGGTTAAATATGTATTATATATATATATATATTTCCGGAGCTTTCTTCTATCTCCTTGATCTGGGACAGACACTTGATAAACGTCTTCCTAACATGCTAAAAATAAATGTACACATACATGTTATTCATCATTGTACCCACACCGCTCACGTAACGCCAACGAGCGTCTAAGTTGCCAAGCGTTAAAATAGAAGTCAATTTCTATTTGTGACGCCGATTTCAGTGCTAGTCCTGCCTCTCCCATCTCCTCATTGGTTTATAGAAGCATATACCCACGGTGGGTAATTGAAAGATGGACTGAGGTCGATCGTGTCGGTCATTTGTGTAATGCACCTTAATATGAAAGTTAGATGCCAGTCACCTGTGACGATCGACCAAGGTGCAGCGTGTTGAGTGCTCATGATAAATATTTATTTTTTACTCAGAACACTATACAAAACAATAAACAAAGAAACACGAACGTCATGTTCTGCAGGCTTCACTGAGCAATACAAAAACAAGATTCCACAACCCAGGTGGAAAAACCCTGTACTTAAGTATGATCTCCAATTAGAGACAACGAGGACCAGCTGCCTCTAATTGGAGATCATCCTAAACAAACCCAACATAGAAATAGAAAACTAGAACCTGAACATAGAAATACAAAACATAGAAAAACACCCCCTGTCCACCCTGACCAGTCTACCATAGAAAATAACAGCTTACCATGGTCAGGACGTGACATCACCATATAATGTCCAAAGAAGAAAAAGCCTGGAAGGAGGAGAGATGACTAGAAACGATCCGGTTGACCGTTTATGTGTGGATTAATTGTCGGATTAGAGGACCTTGTGAATTTCAGGTAAAATAACAACTCAATGTTTATATCCAGGACAAATTAGCTAGCAACATCAAGCTAGCTAAATAGGACAAAATTGCTAGCAACTGCAAGCTAGGTAGCTAAATTGCCATACATTTTTAATGCTTTTCGACCTGTCCTCCAAATTAATATAATTGGTTTAGAGTTTGTTTTGATATTTCTCCTGCGTGTCGTGATCGCGTTTGGTGTGGTGGGACAAAATACATTTTTGCACGATGGCACAAGCGACGCACGCTCTCGTCCGGTTTGGGTATGGTGTTATTCTTCATTTTTGACTGTCTTTTTTGCCATTTATGAACGTATTATTCAAAATGCATTTCAACGGCTTAGACATTTAAGAAT
The DNA here is from genome assembly GCF_901001165.1 of Salmo trutta. NCBI lineage: Eukaryota > Metazoa > Chordata > Actinopteri > Salmoniformes > Salmonidae > Salmo > Salmo trutta. Next base: position 43,983,276 of record NC_042983.1, on the reverse strand, counting down.
GAAGGCCATGTCAGATTGATGTTAAATAAATAATTTGACAATATTAATGACACTGAAAATGTATTTGCAATTAACCCTTGTGTGGTGTTCGAGTCTGTAGGACCCATTTTCAATGTTTACTAAAAAGAAAAATGATACAATTAATAATTTTTTCAACCTGAGACTCATTGGCTTTCGCTCATTTTCTGTGAAGAACATGTAAAAGAACATGTGCACCGCCCCTACACATTTATATTACATATGTGGTGTTCGGGTCCACTGGACCCGAGGGTAATAAAAGTGTGGAAAAAAGCGTGTGTGTAGGTGAAAACAAGTAAAAAATGAAGCAAAAAGGTTTGCTGTCTTCCACCTCCCTGGGCCTGCTGTTTCAACATAGCACCAAGTACCTGTCTGTCTTCCTGCCTGTCTGCCTGCCTCCTGCTTTTCTCACACTCTTTACCCAATGTAGGTGTGTGAAACTACACAACGGGAACCTGCACAATGTTATTACAATACCCTAACCCTAACCCCAGTGAGGCAATGGGCTGTACGCACTACCCTCTGTAGTGCCTTGCGGTCGGAGGCCGAGCGGTTGCCATACCAGGCAGTGATGCAACCAGTCAGGATGCTCTCGATGGTGCAGCTCGTAGAACCTTTTGAGAATCTGAGGACCCATGCCAAATCTTTTCAGTCCTCCTGAGGGGGAATAGGCTTTGTCGTGCCCTCTTCACGATTGTCTTGGTGTGCTTGGACCATGTTAGTTTGTTGGTGATGTGGACACCAAGGAACTTGAAGCTCTCAACCTGCTCCATTACAGCCCCGTTGATGAGAATGGGGGCGTGCTCGGTCCTCCTTTTCCTGTAGTCCACATTCATCTCTTATGTCTTGATCTTGTTGAGGGAGAGGTTCTTGTCCTGTCACCACACGACCAGGTCTCTCACCTCCTCCCTATAGGCTGTCTACATCATCGTGGGTGATCAGGCTAACCACTGTTGTGTCATCAGCAAACTTGATGATGGTGTTGGAGTCGTACCTGGCCATGCGGTCATGAGTGAACAGGGAGTACAGAAGGGGGCTGAGCACACACCCCTGTAGGGCCCTGTGTTTGAGGATCAAACGTGGCGGATATGTTGTTCCTCTAAGTTTGTGTTTAAGGCAGATACGTCCTTCTTGTCCTACGTGTCAAAGAAGGAAAAAATGTGGTACTCATTAGTACGCTTCATAGAGATGGGAGAATCTGTGGCCAGGAACATCAAAAACCAGAAATCATAATGGATTACAATGCCACAAAAGGGGGGGGGGGTGGACAATTTAGACAAACTGGTGACTGGCTACAGCTAGAAAAGAACAACCCTATGCTGGACACGTTGTGATATTGCTCAACATCTTGGACATTCTCAGCGTACAACGCGTTCATCACCTTGATGGTGTTGAACCCAGAACAGATTGGAACAGACGAAGCTCCAGAGGAGTCGACTCTTTCTCGGGGGGCTGGGCAAGGCATTAATGGTAAGACCTCAAATCCAGAGGCAACATGTCCCAAGGACCCCAGCTTTCTGGCAGCCATCGTGAGGAGGAATTCAGGAGGAGGGATGGTGGTGCCATCATCCACCCAATCCAAAGAACCAACAACTTCCAATACAGGAAGTAAGTGTGAGTACAGGTGTAACATACTAACTAACAAAATGACAAGCCAGTACAGGTGTAACCACATACTGACTAACGAGGGTGACAAGCCAGTACAGGTGTAACACATACTGACTACCGAGGTTGACACCCTCGTGCGTCCATCGTGATAATGTGCTAACGTGCTAACGTCCAGCCTCGAAATAGAAATAGAAAAACCAAAGCCTGCAACAGTCATTATAACACAGTAATACATTGTGTTCTTTCAACAGTGGTTGTAATCATAGATAGTTAAAGGAAATGCTTCTCCTCAGAGTCAATACATCGAGAAGCTCTTCTCCGTTACAAAGTTGTGTGGTTATTGTTGGTTTAAGACTAAGCAAACAGATACCTCGTGTTTCTCAGAGCTGGGGGCAATTCTTCTCAGCTGACACTCACGCAGACAAACACACACACGACACAAACACAAAACCTTGCCGACACACAGACCAGACAGCAGCTAATAGTTCCTTGGCCTCTCTGACATTACCTTGACAACAACATTATTATGACAACTACACACAGCAGACAGATGAACCCAAAGACATTATCATGACAACTACACACAGCAGACAACTGAATCCAAAGTTATTACCATGACAACAACACACAGCAAAACAACTGAACCCAATGATATTACCATGACAACAACACACAGCAAACAACTGAACCCAATGATATTACCATGACCAACAACACACAGCCAAACAACTGAACCCAATATATTACCATGACAACTACACACAGCAAACAACTGAACCCAATGATATTACCATGACAACTACACACAGCAAACAACTGAACAAAGATATTTCTAAGGGTCCTGTGTGTAGCTGGTGTAGAGAGTCAGACGCAGGACAGCAGATATGAGTAATCAATGTACTTTGGTCAAAAAGACAAATTTACAAAGTAACATCACAAGCCCACAAAGACGGACCGAATTACAATAAACAATCACTCACAAACACAACATGGGTAACAGAGGTTAAATAATAAACAAGTAATTGGTTGAGTGAAGCCAGGTGTGATAAGACAAAGACAGAACAATAGAAAATGAAAAGTGGATCGGCGGTGGCTAGAAAGCCGGTGATGTCGACCGCCGAAAGCCGCCCGAATAAAGGAGAGGGACCGACTTTGCCGGAAGTCGTTGACAATATTACCATGACAACTACACACAGCAAAACACTGAACCCAAAAAGATTACCATGACAACTACACACAGCAAACAGCTGAACCTAAATATATTACCATGACAACTACACACACAGCAAACAGCTGAAACCTAACTATATTACCATGACAACTACACACAGCAGACAGCTGAACCCAAACAGATTACCATGACAACTACACACAGCAGACAGCTCAACTCAAACAGATCACTGTGATACAAGTCAGTATTGAACGCAGTGGAAGGCTGCTGAGGGGAGGACAGCTCATTTTGATTTGATTTGATTTTTATTACCCTTTATTAACCAGGTAGGCCAGTTGAGAACAAGTTCTCATTTACAAACTGCGACCTGGCCAAGATAAAGCAAAGCATTGCGACACAAACAACAACACAGAGTTACACATGGGATAAACAATAGAAAAGTATTTAAACAGTGTGTGTAAATGTAGTAAGATTAGGGAGGTAAGGCAATAAATAGGCCATAGTGGCGAAATAATTACGCTTTAGCAATTAAACACTGGAGTGATAGATGTGCAGTAGAGGAATGTGCAAGTACAGATACTGGGGTGGCAAAGGAGCAAAAGAATAAGTAGCAATATGGGGATGTGGTAGTTGGGTGGGCTATTTACAGATGGCTGTGTACAGGTGCAGTGAACTGTGAGCTGCTCTGACAGCTGATGCTTAAAGTTAGTAAGGGAGATATAAGTCTCCAGCTTCAGTGATTTTTTGAATTCGTTGCAGTCATGTGGCAGCAGAGAACTGGAAGGAAAGGCGGCCAAATCGAGGAGTTGGCTTTGGGGATGACCAGTGAAATATACCTGCTGGAGCGTGGTGCGTGTGGGGGGTGTTACTATGTGACCAGTGAAATATACCTGCTGGAGCGCGTGCTACAGGTGGGGGTTGCTATGGTGACCAGTGAACTGAGATAAGGTGGGGCTTTACCTAACAAGACTATAGATGACCTGGAGCCAGGTGAGTTTGGCGACGAGTATGAAGCGAGGGCCAGCCAACGAGAGCATACAGGTCGCAGTGGTTGGTAGTATATGGGGCTTTGATGACAAAATGGATGGCATTGTGATAGACTACATCCAATTGCTGAGTAGAGTGTTGGAGTCTATTTTGTAAATGACATCGCCGAAGTCGAGGATTGGTAGGATGGTCCAGTTTTACGAGGGTATGTTTGGGAGCATGATTGAAGGATGCTTTGTTGCGAAATAGGAAGCCGATTGTAGATTTAATTTGAATTGGAGATGTTTGATAGTAGTCTTGAAGGAGAGTTTACAGTCTAACCAGACACCTAGGTATTTGTAGTTGTCCACATATTATAAGTCAGAACCGTCCAGAGTAGTGATGCTGGACGGGCGGGCAGGTGCGGGCAGCGATCGGTTGAAGAGCATGCATTTAGTTTTACTTGCACTTAAGAACAGTTGGAGGCCACGGAAGGAGTGTTGTATGGCATTGAAACTCATCTGGAGGTTTGTTTACACAGTGTCCAAAGAAGGTCCAGAAGTATACAGAATGGTGTCATCTGCGTAGAGGTGGATCAGAGAATCACCAGCAGCAAGAGCGACATCATTGATGTTTAAGAGAGAGTCGGCCCGAGACGTGAACCCTGTGGCACAGGGTTCAATTCCTTCCATCATATTAATGGAAGGACTGGAGCTAATGGAATGGCATCAAACATGGAAACAATGGGTTTGATGTATTTGATACCATTCCACCATTCTACTCCGCTCCAGTCATTACCACGAGCCCGTTCTCCCCAATTGAGGTGCCACCAACCTCCTGTGATTGAACATCTGTCCAAGTCTGAAACCATGGAAACCGGCTACCAGGGGCAACAGTGAGCGCTGTTACCTTCAATTAAGCTTTTCTTAGGTGTCGTGGATGGTGGATGGTGGATGGGCGTAAACCTCTGGTGGCGAAGGTTGCACGTTCAAATCTAGCGACAGAAAGTTGTTTTTGAGATTTTAGTTTTAAGCCTATCCCAAACCCTTACCATAACCATTTGAGAGCTAATACCTAACTTTAAGATTTTAGAGTTAATGCCGAAAGATAACCTGAAACACTTGGATGAAACACGTGGATGAATGTCTAAATCTGCCATGAGATATGAAAGCTTGTTGAAGAGATAACCTGAAACACGGCTTTATTATGACAACTATACCCTAGCAAACAGCTAAATGCATTACCTAACAACTTGGCATCCCAACTTCTCTTATCCTCCCCGACAACAAGCCCTCTTGGGTGAATTCAGTAACAAACTGCCCTTTTGGGTGAATTCAGTAACAAGCTGCCCTTTTGGCTGAATTCAGTAACAAATGGCCCTTTTGGGTGAATTCAGTAACAAACTGCCATTTTGGGTGAATTCAGTAACAAATGGCCCAAAAGGGCAAATTCAGCAACAAATGGCCATTTTCTGCGAATTCAGCAACAAATGGCCCTTTTGGGCGAATTCAATAACAAACGGCCCTTTTGGGTGAATTCAGTAACAAACTACCCTTTTGGGTGAATTCGGCAACAAATGGCCATTTTCTGCGAATTCAGCAACAAATGGCCGTTTTGGGTGAACTCAGTAACAAACTGCCCTTTTGAGTTAATTCATTAACAAATGGCCCTTTTGAGTTAATTCATTAACAAATGGCCCTTTTGGGCAAATTCAGCAACAAATGGCCCTTTTGTGCGAATTCAGTAACAAACTGCCTTTTGGGCGAATTCAGTAAAAAACTGCTCTTTTGGGCGAATTCAGTAACAAACTGCCCTTTTGGGTGAATTCAGCAACAAATGGCCCTTTTGGCTGAATTCAGTAACAAATGGCCGAGGGTTGTATAGACGCTGATACCTGATAAATAAAGAAGACAGAAACTCAAGCTGCAGGGTATGTGGAACTATTGTCAGAGAAGAACAATGGGACAGAGTCAACATTGGCTGGGAGGGGAAACTCCAATCTTCAATCTGTTAGTCTTTATGCTGTGATGAAGAGGAGGGATGGTTGCTTACTGAGGCAGAATACAGTCAACAGTGGATACAGCGTAGCCAGTCAGCGCAGGTCACTGAGAGTCTCCCAGTGCCTTGAGTTTTAACATGACACTGAAATAACACGACACAGCCAAAAGAAAAGGCAGGTAAAGCTAAACTACGGTAGCACACATTACAAACTGTCTCTATTGGCTCTGGCTCTCTCAGATGGATGTCAGAGAGCTCTTTGTTTCACGGGTTAGAGAGTAAACAGATAGACACAAAAGACGGAGCACTATGGTGATTTGTTGCATTTTCATTCCAACTACTTTGTGATTGTACTGGGGGGGGGGGTAATCTGGGATCTAAATAGGGCTGAAAGTGACTGTTTGGAGCAGCGTGTAACCCAAAACGACATCCCTGCTTCCTTCTGACAAGGCAAGCAGTGTTTTCTACAACGCAATCCTTCCACTCCTCCGCTGACGAATCAAAGCACCTTTCTCCAAACACGAATTTCTTACTTTTAGAGAAATATATCTATCCTTACGGACAGGAGAGAAAAGATACCAAACTTAACCAAGATAGCACCATCCCCATCCGTTTCCTATTTATCACAGTATGAATAAAACCTGCAAATAAATCCACCATCATTGCTTTTTTATGATGGACTTGATATGCATAAAACTGGACTACTAACGAACAAATGACATGTACCCTATATGTACACACATTAACACGTATACTGTATGCATCAAAGGAAAAACCAAACAACTAATTGCAAAAGGGAAATATGACCATGTATCATATACATGCAGTCCGAAATCCAATTGGACTCAATCCATTTCTATCAGCTAACAAGCTGCCTGGCAGGGAAACAGGGCCAGACAGGGAGAAACAGGGCCAGACAGGGGGCCAGGACAGTTTGTGTGGCACAGTGTGTGTCTGCCTCAGCCACTGCCTGCACTTAGGCTTAGGAGACAAAGAGGTGAAACAAATCCTGTAAGATACAGAGCCAGCTGAAATCCCTCTAACCCAGACAGGAGCCTGCCAGCAAGCCAGCAAAACAGTCAAACATCCAGCCACCCAAAAAGCTAGACAGCCAGTAGTCAGTCAGTCATCCAGCCCAGCCAGCCCATCCACCAGCCAGCCAAACATCCGAACAACTACCAAACCAGCCTGCCAGTCAGCCAACAAGCTAGCCAGCCAACCATGCAGCCAACCAAGACAACAGCAAACCAGCGAGCCCCTCACCAAGCCAACCATTCGGCCAGCCAGACAATCAGCCACTCACCAAGCCAGTTACACAGCCAGCCAGTCAGCCTGCAACCCAAACAGCCCACCAACCAGCCATCCATGCGCCAAATTAGGCAGTCAGCCAACCAGACACCCAACTCTCTATCCAAACAACCAGCCAGAAACACACATCTATCCAGCCAGCTAACCAACCAGCCAGCCAACCTGCCACCCTACCAGTCATCCAGCCAGCCAGAGAACATAACCAGCCAGTCAGCCAGTCAGAGAACAAAACCAGCCAGCCAGTCAGCCAGAGAGCAGAAGCAGCTAGTCAGCCAGTTAGAGAGCAGAACCAGCCAGCCAGCCAGTCAGCCAGAGAGCAGAACCAGCCAGCCAGCCAGAGAGCAGAACCAGCCAGCCAGCCAGAGAGCAGAACCAGCCAGCCAGAGAGCAGAACCAGCCAGCCAGCCAGAGAGCAGAACCAGCCAGCCAGCCAGAGAGCAGAACCAGCCAGCCAGCCAGAGAGCAGAACCAGCCAGCCAGTCAGCCAGAGAGCAGAACCAGCCAGCCAGCCAGAGAGCAGAACCAGCCAGTCAGTCAGCCAGAGAGCAGAACCAGCCAGTCAGTCAGCCAGAGAGCAGAACCAGCCAGTCAGCCAGCCAGAGAGCAGAACCAGCCAGACAGACATAGAGCAGAACCAGCCAGCCAGTCAGAGAGCAGAACCAGCCAGCCAGTCAGAGAGCAGAACCAGACAGACAGACATAGAGCAGAACCAGCCAGTCAGCGCTTTGAGCCTGCTGCCTCCTCTCCTCTGCTCTACTACAGTAGCTGTCCTGGCAGAAGCCACTCTTTTAAATAGGTGTTGTTAATTACCCTGGGATTGTGTGGAGCTCAAGCAAGCAGAAATTTTGTACCGGTTGGAGGCAGACTTCCCCCTCCTATTTTTTTTTTTTACCACTACATCCCTGGCTATGCACACGCACACGCACACGCAGACACACACACGATGATGAGGCATATATCTGAACAGCTGAAGATGGATTTTAAAGAACTGATTGGGTCACTACTTGACACCAACAAACGCCCCATAATATCTGTCCCTAAATCGTGGCACTGAACAGTTCAGCAGACTGTTAGCCCTCCATAACTGGCTACGAGACTATGACAGCTCTGTGGGTGTAACATTTATTGACAATTCTGATACCTTCTGGAAACAAAGCTCGTATTATAAGGAGGATGGGATCCACCCAAATCATTTTGGTTCCTGGATCCTTTCACAGCATTATAAGGCTGTGTTGAGACAATGACTTATCAATGACCCAAGCCCAGCTCAGTTAATCCCTACCATTGTGTCACTGGGTTGTCATAATGCTTCAGTAAATGTACATTGTCCCAGGGGCGTTGGAAGACACAATGCAAATAACCTAATACATGTACCTCTTACTGCCCTGAATGCCTCTGCTGATCCTAATGCTATTGTATGCAGTAATCATATGCCTATGAACCAGAGTAATGCTGTTAGCACTGAGGTGGGTGCTCTAGTAAGAAGTCCACTGTGTGCAGGGTGACCCTGCACTAATATAAATAACCTGAGCATGTCTACCTCTGCTAAGCTTCCCAGTATATCAAGGAAAACAATCACGCATTGCAGTAAAGTGTTCAAAATAGCCTACGTTAACATATTTTAGCTTAAGAAACAAGGTTAATAAAATCAATAATTTGCTAATAAGAGAAGACATTAATATTCTGACAATCTCTGAAAACTCACTTAGATAATACCTTTAATGATACAGTGGTAGCAATACCAGTGTATTGGTATAACATTTACAGAA